>NC_135312.1:53895322-54200975 GCF_048772815.1 Callospermophilus lateralis | reverse complement strand
TTATGAGAACATCAGCTTGCACAATAACCTAGATTTGTGTTACTATAATGAAATACCTCAGATAATTAACTAATAAAGAGAAAATATCTATTTTAGCTCATAGTTTTGAAAGTTCCAGTCCATGATTAATTGGCCACCTTGGTTTGGGCCTCTGGTGAAGAAGCACATGATGGTGGCAGTATGTTCCTCTTGTCATTCAAAATGCAAAGGAAGAAAGAGGGGTCTCTCAGAGTCACTTCAAGGGCATGCTTCCAATAACCTAAGGACCTCTCACAAGGCCCCACCTAAAAGTTCCACCACCTCCCAACAGCACTACCCTGGAGACCAAGCCTTTAACACAGACTTTTTGGGGATATTCAACATCTAAAGGATAGCACATAGTATTTAGTAAGTATTTTATAAAAGATACCTTTGGTATTAAATTTCATATTTAGGATGAGGGTATGCATCGTGGCATCAAAAATATGCTTTTTCCCCTAATCATAGCCTCTAATCTCAGTTTCAACCTTTAGAAAGCTGATCCTTTAAAAACAGCTTATGCGTAGTCACTAATCCACTCATTCATAATTACTTGTAGTTCTGCCCAAAGTCAGCAATTGTGTCTGCTGGTTAAGGGACTTAATAATTGAAGCTCTACAACTGTTAATGCTCAACTAAGGCAATTGTACCACTAAATCTCAAATATTTAAATTATACCAGCTAAGCTAAATTTTTACTAGGTCAGTCTGAATGAGATACAAGGTCAGGTTAAACGAGGAAAAAGAAGACAACAGAATTCCAGATACTGGAGAACACTTGCTTTTAAAACAGCACTACGGTGCTCTTTGGCCTTTCAATATCCATTCTTTCTACCCTATGACTCCATCTCCACTTTGTTCAAGTACTGGACTGAGATACCCTGAACCCAGAAGAGATAGACCCCCAAATGCAGACTAGTCCAGAAGATGCTAATCAAATTCCCATTGGGTGGTGATTGATCCACTCATGAATTTGTATCTGCTTAGTGAGATATAAGGACAGATCTACCCAGAGAAGCTTCTTCCAAATAAACAGACAAATCCCAGATAAGAGAAAGCCCTTTGCTTATCTTCCAGCTTCTTATTTTGATGTGATGACTGAAACTTTAACAGCCATCTTCTGAACATGAACAAAACAACCCAGAGTGTTACAGAGATGCCAGCCCTGAAATCATCTGAACACGAAACAAAAGCCAGAAGCTGCCTAACCCTGGACTACTTAAGGCAAAGATAAATGGTCCGTTAAAATCAGCATACTACAGTGATGCAACCACAACAATGTTTATAGCAGCTCCATTCACAATAGCTAAACTACGGAACTAGCCTAAGTGCCTTCAACAGAAGAATGGATAAAGAAACTGTGGCTTATATATACACAATGGAATATTATTCAGCTATAAACAGAAATGAAATTATGGCATTTCCCAGTGAATGGATGGAACTGGAGACTATCATGCCAAGAGAAATAAGCCAATCCCCAGAAGCCAAAGGTTGAATTTTATCTCTAATATGTGGATGCTAATTCACACTTAAGGGCAGGGAACATAAGGAAGAATAGAAATTTTTTGGATTAGACAAAGAGGAATGAAGGGAAGAGAGGGGAAATGAGAATAGGAAAGAGAGTAGAAGGAATCGAACATTACTTTCCTATGTTCATAAATGAATACACCACCAATGTAATTCCACATCATGTATAAATAGAAAAATTGGAAATTAAACTCCATATATGTATAATATGTCTCTACTGTCATTTATAACTCATAAGAACAAAAAATTGTAAGTTCCTCTAAACCTATCACTGACTGAAATTAAACTTCTTTTAATTTTTCCCATCACAATTCTATTTCCAACACTATGCCAGGGACCTTTTCTATTTTCAAGGGCAATATCATTTGTATTCAGTTCTTTAAAAAATTTTAATGTTCTGTGCTATGTCTATGAATACTGAAAACCTAAATATGGAAACCAATAGTTTCCATTAAGTAACTATGGCTATGTTAATGTTATATCTATGTTCATATTTTAGCTGAACCAAGTAGCAGGCTACAATTACAAATTCAATATTATTATACCTGAGCAACTCAAAGGGAATGTCAAGTTCAAGTAAGTTTTTTTCTTATATTCCATCAATAGCACAAACTTGATTCTAGTACATATGTGGACTATTCACTGCTCATACAGAATTATCTTTCTCTTTCCTGGAGTTTCTGAAGTTTGTATTTTCTTTGGGGAAAATAAAACATAATTTCTTCAGATCCCTAATACTCCTTATTAATTGTATCATTCTTATTATTGATTGTTAGAAGACAATACATTCTTTTTTAAGAGTATTAACTTTTATTCAGATTTGGATTGGTTTCATAATATTTTGTCCATGATTTTCTTGTAAAACTTTTTGTCTTCTTGTAATTTTGTAATTGTCTTTTTTAAAAAATGCATCTATCATATCTCAAGTTTTCCAGGTTTCCAGTCATTTCCCCCATTCTATCAGGTACATTTTTATGTTATTATCCAAGCCCTCTTTTCCTACTTTAGTTTTGATTGATCGCTATCTAGGCTTGATGTGCAGCAATTATCCTGGACTTTGCTGTTCAACAAGATGGAGTTAATTGTTTTCTGTGAACTTGACTCTTGGGCTCAGCTAAATCCCTCATGTATTGAATGTACCAATGTACAGTCTTGAGTAATTGCTTAGGAACAGATGAATGGAAGATGAACTGCTTGGAATTTAAAGTTTTATAGATATTTTATTCTGGTATACACTTTATTGATAGGTTAGTTGGTTTTAGAATTTTAGGTTTAAAATAATTTTCCTCTATAATTTTAAAGACATTGTACTAATACAGAGAGCTTTATGTTTTGGGGTAAGTTGTGTTGGCTCTCAAGCCTGCATGTATAGAAAAGTCAGATCTTCTTTACATAGGTTTCTAATTTCTCTCAAGGCAATTGGTTCAATTATCTCAGAGAAAAACCCTCTGAATTTTTACCTAAGGAGGAGACCTTGGCATTGGTTGATTGACAAGTGGAAGTAGGATAGGGGAGTAGGGGAGAATCACACATTCTGTTCAAATATCCCTACTCAGCCAGCCCCACTTCCCATTCCCTTCCACAGACCTTTCTACAATGTCTGAGTCCAAACCCTAATGAGATTTTTCTGGCCATTCATTTATAGCCTTCCCTGTTACCTATTTTGGATACATTCTAGGACACAGTGAGCTTCATCATTAAACTAGCAATTACCTTCCACCATTCAGAACTTTGTGGAAGTCTCTGGTCCACCTGTACTCCCTTTGCATGTTTTTGTTAAGATTCATATTAATGAGGTCTTGGAACAGAGAAATTTTACTTTATCAGTTTGTACAGAAATCACTTTACCTTTAAAAAATATGACTTTAGAGAGGCATAATGGCACATGCCTATAATTCCAGCTACTGGGGAGGCTGAGGCTGGAGGATTACAAGTTCAAATCAAGCTGGATGACTTAGCAAGACTGTCTCAAAATACAAAAATACTCAAAATTTTACTTTATCAGTTTGTACAGAAATCACTTTACCTTTAAAAAATATGACTTTAGAGAGGCATAATGGCACATGCTATAATTCCAGCTACTGGGGAGGCTGAGGCTGGAGGATTACAAGTTCAAATCAGGCTGGGTGACTTAGCAAGACTGTCTCAAAATGTATCTCAGTGGTAGAGTGCCCTGAATTCAGTTCCCAGGTCTGCCACAAGAACAAAAATGATTTCAGAGGCAAGGTAGGGAGTATGTATTTTCAACAGGCAGCCCTAGAGACATGGGAACAGCAGGAGACTATTTCAGCAAACCAGGAAACAGAGAAAGAATACTTAGAAGCTATTTACAAAGTATTGATAATTTAGATCTGCTAAGGAGGTAGAATTAGTGATTCACTGGATGAGTGAAATGAGGAAGAGATGCAAATAAAGGATGGCACTCAGGTGTCTGGCTTGAGCAACGATGTGATTGATGGCCTCCTTAGTGACACAGGGAGCATGAGAGATTGTTATGGTGGAATGATAGGTGAGTTTGATGTTATTTAAGCCCAGATATTTTGTAATCACCTGCACATGGGAGTGAGAAGCTCAGAGAGACAGAGATCTGGGCTGACTATGCCGATTTGGTAGTTGCCAGCATTTAAATGGTATTTGTAGCTGCAGGAATAGATGTGATTGTTATAGCATAACATGAAGAGTTAGATTCTCAGGCAGAATCTACAATAATAATAATTTTGAAAAAGAGAAGAAGAGGAAGGGGAGCTCACAAAGGCAACAGAGAAGGGAGAAAAAGAGACAAATAATTTTAAAAACACTAATATTTGGGGAGGAGGAAAAAAACAGGGAAAAATCTAAGATTTAGGTATAAATAACATGAGAAAATAGTGTTGAAAAGCTTCAGATCCATCCTATGCACCCACCTGGAAAAGGTGGACTAGGCTGACCATCATCCCTCATTTGGGTTACTGCAATGCTTTGCACTGGTCACCGTGCCTCTAGTCTCCCTGATCTATTTCTCATCCTGGGAAAATATAATAAATTGCTTCCCTTCTCAAAACTCTTCATGGTTTACCACTTTTCTTTCATGTAAACCCAAACTGTGAGCTGAAAAAGGGCCCTAGGACATCAAGCACTGCAGATAGGTCCACTCTCTCCTGGGGATACATTCTGGACCTTGTTTCCTCTGTTATTGTTCATCTCTGCACAGCCTCATTCAAGTCTTCTCCACTCCAACCATGAGCTCCTAACCAGTGAGCATGTAGTAGTTGCTCCTACTACATTGATAGTTGGCTACACAGAGGTGCCCTGTCCTGTGAACATTCAACATTCTCTTCATCATTTGGCTCCTTCCATCTTCATTGCAATGGTGCTTCTTCTGCCTAGGCCAACCTTCCTTCACTGCCCACCTAGTTCCTCCACACATACTCCAGGTTTCCACTCAACTATCACTTCTCAGCCCACTCGATATCCATTAGGTCCTCGTTATTCTTGTGTTCCCACCATCCTTTTCCTTTACAACACATATCACAATTCTATATTTACTTTATTTACTCATTCAGTCACTGTATACCCTCTTCTGGATCATGTCTTTCATTAGAGCAAGGACTATGTCTATTTTTTGTTCCCACTTCTTTAACCAAGCAAACAGTCTAATATATAGAGATGTCTGATCATTACGATTGACCGAATGAATAGTCTTTAGTCCATTTTACTCTGCTATAACAGGACATCACAGTCCAGTCAATTTATAAGGAGATAAGGTTTACTTGTGTTTTGGTTCTAGAGGCTGGGAAGTCTAAGATCAAGGGGCTACATCTGGTGAGAGCCTTCTTGCTATGTCATAACAAAAGGGCAAACAAGTACACACTAGAAAGGAAATCATATCAGACTCATCCATTTTATCAGAAACCCATCTCTAAGATAACTAATCCACCCCTGAAATAATGATATTAATTCATTCATGAGTTCAGAGTCTTTGACGACATGATCATCTCTTAAAGCTCTGTCTCTCGATACTGTTAAATTGGGGACTGCATTTTATCATGAATTTTAGAGGGGATATTAAAACCATAGCACATGCCTACACTATTTTATTTTATAACTTCCAGATTTGGAATATCTTTATCTACATTCTTAATTCCACTTCACACACCATTCGTCTGGCCAACATTTTCTCACACAAACTCATAGATTGCCTTAGAAAATTCTCTGTAGTCTGGCCTTTATTCCCACAAGGAATTGTTAACTTCCCCATTTGGATCATCACTGTACCTAACACATACTTTTATCGTAATATTTACAAGTTTTTATTGCACTATTTGGTCTACTTGTATCTCTCACTTGATGGTACACTACTGGAAATTAGGAATCATGTCTTACTTTTGGTTCTCCAGCAACTACTCCATTTCGTTTCTAAAAATTAATGAATGAACAAAAATAAACTATAACTTAATTTTTCCTGGCTAGAAATCCTCATTCTCAACACTACTTGCAATACATTTTTACCTTTAAGACATTTAATCAACTTAATCATTTCATCAATAGATTTCAATCAATATGAAATCAATATATTTTACCTTTAAGACCTACTGTAGCATCCTTGCCTCTATACTAAATAACCTGATTTTTAAGTTTTTGAGTATATTTTATACAGTGTTTTTAAGTATTTTTTTAGTTGGACACAATATCTTTATTTTATTTATTTATTTTTATGTTGTGTCGAGGATCCAACCCAGCGCCTCACACTGCCAGGCGAGCGCTCTACCACTGAGTCATAACCCCAGCCCCCACAGGTTCTTTGTGTGTGTGTGTGTGTGTTTAATATATTTTCTCTTTCTGCCTGGACTAAGCTATTAATTCTTACTAGCTGAATTTTCCTATATCAATATTTTATTCTGTTTTTCATTTCCTATGTTCTTAAAAATTCACAAATGAGCATTTTCTTTTGATACCACAGATTGAACTCAGGGGTGCTTTATTACTGAGCCAAATCCCCAGCCCTTTTTATATTTTATTTTTAGACAGGGTCTCAGTAAATTGTTTATAGCACCTCTAAGTTGCTAAGGCTGGCTTTGAACTTGTGATCCTCCTGCCTCAGTCTCCCAAGCCACTGGGATTATAGGCATGTGCTAACATGCCCAGCTACAAATGAGCATTTTTAAAAAAATAAAATTGTCAGTGGATTCTGAGTGAGGCTTTGAGCTCTTGCCTAGATCTTGAGCTAGAAGTTTGGTAGCTTAGAGGTTTCTGTATTTTACTTCCTAGTTATCAGGGAGGTCAGGAAGGCCAGGTAGAATAATGAAGAGTCACAGAAATGGAAAAATACATTCCTTTTCTTAACGTGAAATTTGTCAGAATCAAAGTGAAGTTGCTTGTGTCAATCTTAACAAATAAATAAAGCAAGCCAGGATGTTATGGAGGAAGGTTCTCCCCACAATTGCCTGATAGTAACTCTCAAATGATTTTGTCAGAACCACACCCTTGTACAATGCTGCCACAACAATACTCAGAAAATACTTCTTCAAGGATACCTGCCCAGCAACTATCTGTTCAACTTCAGACTGGTGTTACCTAGTTACTAATCTTATGGCAAAGGATTCTTGTTTCAAAATATCTTATGTAAGCTTCTTCATTTTTCCTTTCTAAAACTCCCTCTTACATCAACTTCTTTAAATACACTCATAGTTTACAATGGCACACATATTCCTTCTGTAATGCTATACTATTCTCCAAAAAATATCATTCTTTGGAGAATATCTTTGTTATTTGGGTTGACAATAATTTACTAAATATAAGTTGATCCTGATTTGTTGACTCAGTAATTGTTACCCATGATAATACATAATGAATTCTTTGTGGGTAGGTTAAAAAAATAATCCAAAATTTCCTTATTTTGATCTATCTTTAGTGTGGCTTCTGCTGCTTCTTCCAGTTCCATGGTAAAATCCACATTCCATTCTCTGCTGCCCATTCTCACCACCACTAGCAGTAGTACCCAAAGACTCAAAGCTATTGTCTCTAATTTGGGTTTCCAAGTTGCTTAAGCCAAAGGCCCTTCCTCATTTTTTTTCCAGTGTAACTTTTTCCAATGTAACTTTTACTACCATCAGTGGATATTTATCCTGTCTGCCATTTGCTCCACCCATCACCAGCACCACTCTGATTATAGATCAGATGGAAGCTTGGGTAGGCCCAGTAAAGGTGTGTGTGATACACCTTCTGAAAGCCATCCTGAGATTTTGTTCATTTGAGTAATTATTTTCTAATAAGTGCTTAAGCTTAGCAATGTTTTGTTTACTTGGAAGAGTGAGTATATGCATCATCCTAGACTATATGCATCATCCTAGACTCAAGAAAATGGTATTTTTCATTTCACTAAGTTTATAAAAGAAACAGTGAAAATATTTCTACTCCATCAAATAGTTCCCATTATTCTTAGTTTGACACTTTTTTTTTCTTACTTTGAACCCTTGCATGAGAGCAGTTCATTAACATTTAAATAGGTAATTCTTAACAATCTCATATAATTTGGACTCTTACTTTATCCTTCAGCCTGAAGGGATTAAAGAAATCTGAGGGCGGGGGGTGGTGAGGGTTCTGACTTACTCATCTTTATACTCATGTCTGCAATACCGCAAAGAACAAAATAATAGTCATTGGACAATTAGTTGAAGAGTTGAAGAGTTAAAGAGAAGCACTTGACACTCATAAATGCATAAAGTTACTTTATTTTAAGTATACATTTAATTTTGAAAAATATAAATGCTAAAATATCTCATCTTCTTCATCTCATAATTCCATAAAAGTCACAATAGAAAGCTTCATAAAACTGTAAAATACTATAATGTTATAGGAATTTTAGGTTTTATATTGGAAAAAATTATTAGTAATATATTGAAATGTTTTCTGTTCTTTATCATTTTGTTCCACCATGTTGATCAACTTCATTTAAAATAAAAAGATGCATCATTTCTCCAAAGTTAATAAAGACTTGAGAGAATAAAAATAAGAATATCTGAAAGTGCGTATTGATTCTGAAAAGTAATGTGTACAGATATGTACCAGCCATGAAAACGGCTAAAAAGAGGCAACTACTCATTCTTTTCACATTGTAGGACTGGGACAAAGTTACTTCTGGCTCTAAAAGTTTCACTGGGTAACTTTAGCCCTGAGTTGCAATATTTGCCTAGGAAAACAAAATTCAGGAGTTTTGTATGTACCCATAGAGCACAACAATATGAGCCAGCAAATGAGATATATCCAAACCTCTGGTCAAAACACAACTTGATTGATGAGTATATGTTACAAAAGGTTTCTTTTTGTTTTTGTTTTTTGTTTTGGGGGCTACAATGAAGTTCAATGAAATCATAATCTGAAAATTCATGAAGCTCTTCAGAAAGTGAAGTGCTGCTATTTTTAAAAACTGTATTTAGCCACTTGGTGACACTGGGCTTCTTGCTTATCCTGTGAGAGCAGATGTGAAATATCATGGAATATAAATAAGAAAATCTCAAGTTCCTGCACCAAAATCATTAAGTGGTATGAAAAGGATTGAAGAAAGCTTTGTCCCATCCCTAAACAATGTCAACCTCTGTAATACAACTCAAATGGTTTTGTTTTTTAACGAGATTCAGCAGTCAATACATTTCAAGTACTTCAACACAGTTAAAAATAAAAGAACCAAATATTCGGAAGACAATCATTCTCTATACGAAACACCAATATATAGCTGATAAAAGATTTTCTCTGTGTGTGTTGCTGCACGTGCTTTAAATACACACAAATTGAATTGCGGACAGCAGACAAATTTTTCCCCCTATTCTTTCAGGTTGGGGCTGAAGTGGGAGGTGTTTGTCTTCTGGCTTTTTCAAATCAGTTAAGTCCCTCCACAGACCCACCCCTCAACCTTGACTAGGAGAAGGGGCAGGAACAATGCTGCCCACAGCACACAAAATAAACAGATTCCAAGCAGTTGTTACCAATAGTGGAGAGAATGACTTTTCTCAAGGAAAACAGTGTCTCCAAGAGATGTTCTCTCAAATGTAAACCAGAGGCAACTAGTCACTCCTTTGATTGACAGACTCTTGGTCTAATCATCTCTTCCCTCCCAACAGTCAGTTTCTAAATTCATAGGACTCCTGGTTCATAATTCAGAATGTGTTTAGTCGTTACTTCTAGAAACATGAATCTAAATTCACATGAAGGAGAAAAGAAGTACTTCAGAAAATATTTACTGTTGGACGGGTGTCCAGTTTACATAGAGACAAAAACCATCCAAAAATCTGGTTAGTTCTTAGGCAATGAGTAAATTCAGTTAGAATACAGATAACCTGGGGGCTCACAGGGACCTCGGGTTCTGTTTACTAGTGTGGTAACTACCTAAGTTCCTCTTAAAGTGATGACCTACAAAAACCTTTGACACAAACTGGTCCTTGCAGTAGATGTAAGATGATGTTTTGTGTTCACATCATGAATACCAACCCTTTGACCAGTCACAAAATAAGTGGGCTCCTCAGTGGGACTATAGATAGTTTTTCCCTCTACAATGATGAGTTAAGTTGCTTTGATGCATGATGAGAAAAAATATCATTACATCTAGAACTTCTATAAAAATAAACAGGTGTGCCTTTAATTTGCCATTATGAGGGTTAGGCTGAATTTACTACGCAGCTTTTAAACATGTTATGGGTAAGGCTTCTTACAAAGTTTTAACTTAGGATAACAAAAAACTAGATAATATAGAATCATCATTTTAGGGTTAGCTCTAAATACAAACATAATGCCAAAATATAACCTTTGAAGTTCTAACACAATAAAATGTGATTTGCCATTGTGATTTCAATGAAAAATATTAGGATAATTTATGTCCCATTTGTATAAAATTAAAAAGTTTAAGATAACCAGATACTACAAAAGTAACATCTAACTCAGGATAATAAATTTTTTACAATGAAAATTTCAAAAGGGCAGGATTACAATTTAATTAATATAGGAATGAGTGGGGGTCAATAAATGCATATTATGAAACCAAAATAAGAGGTTTCATTCTGCTTCTAGTACTCCTCCAAAAACTTGGTATGGTGAGGATTCATCACAATCATGGTTATAGGAATCCAAAAGTATGAAGTCATCATGTAAAATGTTTTTTTCAAAATACATTCAATATATAATGAAACATTGAAAATATTACCTGTAAACATCATGTTCAATTTGATTAATAAAGGTCTAATTTTCAATATGGTACTTTGAAACACAAATAGGTATACATGTGCATAGATACGTACAATTCTAAGTTTCCCAATCACAAAGAATAATTTCTTTGCATCCCCAATGAATGTGTGCATTATTATAGTATGTATACATCAAATTATCTCTATAGACTTATCTGTATTCCTATAATACTTTATAGGTATGTAAATGGGCTGTTAATATTCTTATGGATTTTTTATTATAAACATGGACTGCTAAATGATTAATGTCTGGGTAATAACATATGCTTACCCTATTTGCATAATGGCAAGTTTCATGGACCCCCTGGTGAATTTTTCATAGGTGGTTTGAATTTTATGAAAACCAACACAAGAGATTTGATAACATTGCCCTTTGTCTACTGTCACGCTTTCTTTTTCTAACTTTGCACATATGTGCACCAGCCACACACAGAGCACATACACAAACACACAAATATTTCAGAATTAAAAAATGCCTAACAATACTGCATAGGACATTGACATGGTAATACAATCAGCATCCGTGCCCATATACTACCATTATCAGGAAGGATATCAGTTACCCCATTGTGTAAGAATTTCTCTCCTTTCCTCAAGCTCCTTCATTGAACAGTTAAATTTCTTTTAAAGAAAGGGGAAAATGGATGCTTAGAAACATGGTGTTTTTATCTGATCTAGCCTTCTGGCTTACCTTAGATATTGTGTGTGTGTGTGTGTGTGTGTGTGTGTGTGTGTAAAAATCACATTATATACAATACAATTTTTACAGAAAGCCTGGCAGCTACAAATAAGAGGTAGAACTACTCAAAACTATGTTTCCTGCTGCAGGAAAAATTCATTTTCTTTACAGTAATTAAAAAAAAGTTTAAAAAATTGACAAAAAATAAGTTGCAGGTTAGGCCCCATAATTTAAACAACAAAATCTAGGAAGAAAAATATTCTTCAATGTACTCAACAGATAAGTTCATTAAAGGGTTAAAAAAAGTTGCATAGGAAAAAGGGACATTCCAACACTTGCTACAATGATGGCAATGGTTTCTCTATAGGGAGTAAAGTACCTTTAGTTTTTCTTCTTTTGATAACTCTAAGATTAGGGTTTATAAGCAAGAGCAAGTTAGAATAGCAGCACTTTTTCCAGTCCTGGGGAGCTCTATAAGCAAGAAGGGACTCTGTCTGGAGGGCAAGCCAGTAAGCACAGCTCCAAAGCTAAAGTTTTAAGTTCCTTCAATATTTTAATAAAAGTTGTTATAAAATCTTAATACTTTTGACCTCTGCTTAATAAAGGAAAAGGACAGGATCTGTGCGTTTGTCTTGAGTGACAGGAATTAGGATGTCAGAGGACACATCTAAAACATAAGAACAAAAGGGAGATTCCCCAGATGCGGTTTTTAGGGAATGGTGCACTATCGTCTTGATTTAACCTATGCAAGAGAGAAGCAGAGAGAAGTGTTGTATTATTTGGCCAGTGACCAAAAACTGAAACAAAACAAAAATTTAAAAATAAACAAACAGACAAAAGGTGGGTGGGGAATAAAAGGAACATTAACAACAAAACTGTCAGTTCTAAGAGAGACGAACGGGTTACAATGTAGTTTCTGTTCCCTTGCTCCTCCAGAAATAATCATTGTCTTCAGGCTCAAGTTCTATTCTAATTTGAGGCACAACTTTTACTGGAGTTCTAGGAGGACTAAAGAAAAAAAAAAGAAAGAAAAGAAATAGTAAGTCAGTCTGATTTTCTCTATCATCTGTCAAATATTTTTTAATCATACAGAATTCAAACACGTCAACCTTCATTTTCTTTAATCCTCATCTCCTCCTTGCATATTAAAAACAGATATTTTTTTGTTAATGGGATCAATGTGCCAATAGAGTTAAGAAATCCAAATAAAACTTTACAAGATCTTGATATCTATATTTTAAAAAACCACATACCAAAGGACAAAATGAGGAAGTACCAAGAGGGTAATATATCTGAAATTAAAGGACAATAAGACTAATATGCTGAAAATATTCAGAGCTTCCAATCTTTTGAGAATCCACAGTTGGACCTGTCATCTCCAGAGCCTTGTTAGAGGGAAGGAAACAACTGGATGAGAGATGCCAGGAAACGTCAGTTACCCTTAAATCAGTCAGGACCCTGAAATTATAAGAGCTTATATTGATCCTGGACTTTAACTTAATGATACTGAAAGATTCCATTATTTCTAAGAGTAAGCAGGTCTCTTAGAGGTCTTTCTACTAGTAAAAGCTGGGGTAACTTTTGGTTGTTGGGTAATTTATATGAGATAAATCAGAGAGAGGAAAGAGAACAGGGAGTTCTGCCAATAACCTGCCATTGACTGCATGTCTGTGGGGTAATCGTCACACAAACACGGCAAAACACTGGACTCTCCTTTACCTTGGCATACCGAGTGACTGAAGGAAAGGAATTTTATCAGCATGATGTGTGGCGTTCGAGGAATGTTGAGGATCTTTCTCCTGGAAAGAAAAACACATTTTAAATCAAAAGTAATAGAACTGTGTGAATATGAGAAATTGGAGTGAAAATTAAAATTTTCATAAAAATTGATGCATTTTTCATAACTGGAAAGAGGAAGAGAGATAAATTTAGAGAATTCCAATAAACAATATACCAAACTAAGTCTCAATCACTTCCTTTCCTCCACATAGGCTTTCTGGGAAGGATCACTGCTGTCATTATGACAAGAAAAGCATGAGGGGAATCATTTCTGTAAGGTGACAGCATCTTATGAATGTCTGATGCTTGCCCTGGAATTTCCTTCCATCTTCAACATTCACTATTTTCTCTAGCTGTTACTTGGCATGGGGTGGGGCTGGGGGAGGGATTCTTGAAGTACTTAGAAAGCAATTCAGCTTTTGTTCTTTCATGGTGCATTTTGCTCAGGTAAACTTCCAATATCACTATCAACTTTCAGTTTATACTCTTACAGGGTTTTTGAGGATGAAGAACAACTGGCACACAAAATTTAACAAAAATTTGAAATTTTGTCTGTTGATTTTTTCTTTCTTTTTTTAGTATTTAGAAGGGGCTATGCCAATTAAGATGCCAACCAAAGACAAACACATTACATACATGTATGTTTGTCTTCCTATGACATTAATTTCCTAGAAATAAAAAATGAACTCAGAACATGGTTTGGGGAGCTTCAAATAAGAAAAAAAAATTCTTAATCAAATCCCATTGATAAGAGTGAGCAGAAAATTAGCCTTAGTTACAAAATATAGTTACAAGTTGGAAAACAAAAGTAAGACTGTTTTAATTCTTTGTTCTTTAAACCCAGGGTGATGGCCAACCTCCAAGATAGTTTGCAATGATCTCTATCATCTCCTGGTATTTATGTACTTGTGTAATTCCTTCTGCATTGCAACAGAGTTGGTCTATATGACCAAAAAAAAAAAAAAATGGCAGAAGTGGTGGCTTGTCACTTCTGAGATTTGATTATAAAAGATTACAGCTTCTATCTTGGTTTTTTTCTTCTATCAGTGGCTCTGGGGGAAGCCATATCACATATAGCTCTTTGGACATGCCCACAGGTTGAAGAACTGAAACTTCCTGTCACAGGCCTTGGGAATGAGCTTGGAAGGAGATCCCCAACTGCAATCAAGCCTCCAGAGACTCAGTCCCAGCTGACAGTTTGGTAAGCAATCTCTTGAAAGCCTCTGAGCTAGAATTACCAAATGGGCTGCTCCTAAATTTCTGGGTGTCAGAAACTGTGTGAGAAAATACAAGTTTGTTGTATTAAGCTGCTTAGTTATATGGTAATTTGTTCCTCAGCAATTGGTAACTAATACACCCAAATTTTATGAACTGTCATTCATTTCAAACTCTTTTTGGTATTGCTAACCTTCTACTGAAGTTGAAGTTGCATTATTAACTATTTATAAAAGTGTCTCAACTGTCTCTTTTCCTGTAACAGATCAACAAACTCTGAAGTGTATCTGGATCTAAAAGAATGCATTTTCTTCAAATGAGAACTCAAAGTGGAAAGCAGTACAGAGGCAACTACTACTTGCTATTGCAAAAGCTTCAGATATTCACTAATGTCTTTATAGAGTGGCCTGTTAACCCAATTACAAAAGAAAAGATGACACGTCACAAACTATCACACTGTAGCCACCAGGCTATCACCACTGGAAGATCAGAGCAGTTACAAAGATGATTTTGAAATAGCAGAAGAGGAATAAAGAAATCAGGAAATCAGGAAGAAAAAGAGTTGTGCTAATGTTTTATGATTGCCAATTTAATTGAAAATAGCAATTTTGCCAAATTCTAATATTAACAACTAATTCATTAATCATTGAGAGGTCCAAGATGTAATTTCTTTTGAGAAGATTTGGTCATTGGTTGAAACCTAAGGAAGACAAACAGTAACAGACAGTGATGTAGTACTATAAGCTGCAACTCTAAATATCAGTGGGAAATAAAAATAAAAATCAATGAAAAACATGGTTATATGTTTAGCAACTGGAAAAAAAAATGATGATGCCTTGGGGAAGAGAGAAGATTACCAAATGAAAACTTAAAGGTTATGGATAAAAGGAAGAAGTTAAGAGTCAAGTTTAGGGAATGTAAAAGTAATGTTTTATAAGAATTAAGTATAAATATTCATATAAAAAAAAGAAAGACAGAGGGGAAGTGAATGAAGATGACATCTCTAAAATATTTTCTCTGCAGGTGTAAATCATATTCAAGCAAGCATGCAAGAGGTTAGTTCTACTCACTGTCAGAAGGTTTGCTATCACTTAGGAAAGGCTGCTGTTCCATGATGTCCATTGGGATTTTAATACTGGGAACCTTTTCTGAGTATGGGCAGTCAGACTGTGAAAAGAATGTATAACTGTTTTTAGAATGTTTTTATTACTCAGCCCTTCCTATCTCCCAGTATTGATCAAACCTATCATATTATCATTTCATTGTACTAAGAAAAAAGGTTTTAGATATAATTATTTCCAGTCTGCTAACTTTTCAAATTCAACATCATCTTTCTAATCCATATCTGTTTTCCTCTCTTCTGGAGTTAATGGGATTGAATCCACTAAAACTAAAACAGACCAAATAGAGATTACTAGAACTTAGTTGTAAAGCTTTCCATAGTAAGATTCACAATCATCAAACTTGGGTTGTTATGTGTGTAGAGCAAATGCCACTGTGAAAACAGATTAAATCTAGGAAATTTCTTAAACTATAATATGTTTTCAAAATTCTTGCATCTTTATGTTTCTCTATATCCAGGAAAATCATGTCCCACATTTCCTTCCACATCAAGTAAGACTTGTTGAACATCTACTATCAAGAAGCCCACTACATAGACTCAGATATAAACCTACTTTCTTTACTTTAATACTCCATCAGATACTATTTTACAGTGAAAGCTTCATTTTAAGTGACAAGCACCAAAGATATTTGAAAACATAAGCATAACATGACAAAATGAAACAAAAAGGAAGTGTCTATTATGGTTAGACACGCAAAGAATCATAACCAGAATAATTATTATAATCAAATAGCTAACCATGTGGCTGCTGAAAGAACAGGCTACCTAATCCAAACTATCACAGATTACTATAGGATTAGTACTTAAAAAAAATTCACCATATTGAATTCAAGTCTATGGTTGGAGTGAAATATCCAATTCATCTCTTAACTCTAAGTACCAAGGAGACAATCTTCAGTTGAAATTTTAATAAATGAGAACTGAGAGTCAAAATACAAAGAAATTTTAACAAAAAGCCTATTGCCTATTTTGAAAATTACTTTATGATGAATCTACAAAGGGTAATGACCTATAATATTCTTTCAGAGAACTAAGACAATACCCTTAAGTTAACAAAAAAGAAAAAAATAATTAAGATGCCTTAGGCAACTTCACCTATGACAATGTCAAGAATGGTAAGTCTTATTTCAGGCACTTCCCAAAATAATGGCACTTATAGAGGGACAGGTTGCCAAGCAACACAGTCTACCAGGCAGATTAAGAAATGACTATAAGTGGTTCAAAACTTTGGCAAGTCACTACAACTCATTAGCAGTAGTAGTGTAACTCTCGTGTCCAATGTGGTTCCCTGTATCCATGGATCCTACACCACATGATGGTGAGGTGAACATGAGGAGACTCACCCTCCAAACCCAGAGCCCTCAAAAAATGGGCTCAACGTGGAGAATTTATTGCACAAATGTACTCTAAATTTCCTGGTTGGGCTCACTGTCTAGAAACAAATACATATATTTGTTGTTCATTTGCTTTGATAGGGGTGGGGCAGAGAAGAAGAAGAGGAAAAGAGACAAATATCAAACACCATTATTAATATATCTGTTGAAAATACGGAGCTTAAAAGGATAAATATTAATACAACAATAGCATTATTGTGATTTGTTGAAAACCATACCTAAGAATTGTAAGAGCACCATAGAAGCCCATTTAGAGCAGTAAATCTAAAAACATTCCCCAAAGTTGATATTTCATTTTCCCCGTTAAAAAACATCAGAGAAGAGGATTACATAATATTAGTTCATACATTTGTAATGTATAATGAATATTAAGTTTGGTATCCATGGACATAAACTGAGGTACCTGTTCTAAAAATTCAAGATAAAATACTGCTTTAATCATTGTAATATTTCAGACAAACTTTCTTCTTTTTTTTTTTTTCATCTTGAATGGTCCAGAAATTCATTTCAAGTTCTGAATTCTAGTCAATGTGTAAGAATATCATTTTTCTTCATACTGCATGTTAATCTTTGTTGTAATTTAAACACATTCTCTTTTTCTGCTATCATTGGAAACAGAAAATCTATATAACTGCTCTCATTTAAGATAGATGATGACAGTCACAAAAGCTCCCTCAGACTCTTTCTCTCTTTAGCTAAATGTGCCTTGTATGTTTAGCCTTTTCTTATTGGATCAATTTATCTGAAATCCAATTCTGTCTGTTGCTTTCCTTCACTGTACTATTTCCAAGTTCTACAAAAAGAATACAATCAGACAGATTGATCAACTAGAATAAGCCGAGAGGCACAGATTAAATTTTAGATTTGCCACTTATGGCTGCTCATCTGACAAAAAAAAAAGACTCAAATATCTATGTCAAAGCACCATATTGTACTCTTTAAATGTATACAATTTTGTCAGTCGTGCCTCAACAAAGCTGAAAAAACTTAACATTTGAAATTTTAGAATGACTTTTTTAGAAGTATTTTCTCAGTCTAAATTTTCTTATCTGCAAAATGGGAACAAAAATATACACTTTAACAAAATGTTATGTCAATTTAGGATTAAGCATGCATGATCAAAGAAGCTAAAAATGAACTACATTTGCACTTTAGAATGTGTAATGACACACAAAAACCATTTGTAATACTACTTGGTGTAAAAATCCAGAACATTCACATGGAAAGTGTATATGTGTATGTTTATATATATATTTATTTATATATATATAAACGTTTTTTTAGTTGTCAATGGGCCTTTCTTTTTGTTTATTTATATCCAGTGCTGAGAATCAAACCCAGTGCCTCACACATTCAAGGCAAGTGCTCTACCACTGAGCCATCACCCCAGCCCCATCACATGGAAAATATATTTTAGCAATCCTTTCAAAAGGCTACTAGGATAAGCTGTGTGAGCTCACATGTGCGTGTGTGTGCATTAAAACAAATCCAAGCTTTTCTCTTGGCATTGATTACAGATCTCTAGCAGGGCATCAGTACTTCTGTGAAATAGTCTGCTAAAGAAAAATAAATGGTCAATAATTTCATTTCTTTACTTAATCATCTAATTACAGGAGGACCACTGGATTATGACATTGACCACTATAATTAGGTTAAAAAAAAAAAGACCTCAAACTCCAATTCTCTTTCCTTTTTTTTTTTCTCTTGACAGATGTAATGCCAAATCAGTTTAGCATAAATACACTGCTGGTATAATACAACAGCATAAGACTGGGGTTGAGAGCTACTCAAATAGATATATAGATTATGGAAGGCAGAAATTACAGTATCTGTCCACATTAGACTTAAAATGACACAATTGTGATATTATCTCAAGTATATATCCTGGATTATCAATAACAAACCAAATATATTTCACAGCATTACTAAGCAACTTCCCTGTTATCTATTAGATTGGAGTTCTTTAAATATTTGAGGTTTTTAGGAAGGCATTATATCATTATTAATGTATTATAGTTACAGAAATTCTATACAAAATATACAAAACCAAAATGAGTAAATAAAGGGTCAATGAAAGTAAAATCAATGATAGGTCACACAGCTAGATAAACATTCTTACAACTCAGCTCTCCCTTTTATATCAGGCATAAAAGTGTACATTTTTTTCACATTTGCTTTTTTAACCAGCTTTGGAATTTTGGAAAGCCCCTTACATCATCATTGTCGCTATCCAAACTTCCCTTCTTCTTTTTCTTTTTCTTCTCATCCTCCTTCTTTTTCTTGTCCTTTTCTGGAATGACATCATCAAGGAAGCTGAGGTCATGCTGGGAGAAGAGGTAGTCCATACCTTTTCTGACAGCTACGAGTGCCAGGATCTGGAACAGCAAATACAAAGAGCATAAAAGAAACCACGTCAGACATTGTCACAATGAGGACTGACTCTGCAGCATGGCAGAGACTTACTTTGTATACTGTTGTTTCATGAAAGTCTCAGTTGAAACTCATGTTATTCCCTGCACGTATGATCCCATTCAATTAGAATTTTTATGTGAAAGGATAGTTTTTCAAAACCATTTCTTTCCATGTTAGATTTTTAAATAAAATAACTAAAAGTTTAAAGGAAAAATAAGCCTGTAGATGATTTCTAATTATGCAACACTTTAAAAATCATATGGGTTTATGAAAATCAAGAAAATGAGCATTATATATAGTACTCCAAGACATCTCTGATAAGGTAGTATTTGGGGATGCTTAGACCATATACTTACTGGACTACTTCAATCACCACCATCAACTAAATATTTACTATATGCCTGAAAACTGTGCCAAACTCTTAGGCAATATTATCTCATTTATTCTGTACAACAAACTTGAAAAGTAGATATTATCTCCATGTGACTGCTGATGAAACTGAAGCTCAGAGACATTAAGTATGATATCTGAAGCCACAAACCATATAAAGGAAAAAAAAGGGGGGGTCCCAGCTGCCTGTTGCTATCGAATATTCTTGATGTTTGTGTCTTCAGTCTATGATTTGCTCTTAAAGACCAATCCCTTTTCCCTTCCTTTACTTTTGAAGGCACACTAAAGATATGTTTGCTCAACAGCACATTAGTATGCAGCAAGTTATGGGAGTCCTGGCTTGGCCTTAAATTAAACAGCTGTCTCTATTTACATCATGCTTTCTATATGTCAGTTTCTTCATTTTCTGGAGAAGTTACCAACATCTGCCCTACTGTACTACAGGATTGCTTCACGACCAAATCAAAGCTCTGAAAAAACAAAGACACTTTATAAAGGTAAATCATTTTCTCATTGTTATTCGGCACAAGCAGTAATTTATAGGATATATTTTAAATTTATTGTGGCTTAGCTTCGATTTATCCTGACTTAAGAAAACCTAATAGTAGGTAGATAATACTAACAGGTAAGTGGGAGTCAATTCTCATGATTAATGTGTTTTACAGTAAGTTAATGTAGTTTGAGGAAAAAAATCATGTAAGGAACCATTAAGAAAAAAAATATGACTTAATATACCATTAATATTTCTTACCATTTTTTGTTGTGTCCCTTGGAGAAAATAAATAAAATATATAAAATAAAATAATGATCTTGGCTAAAAGTAAGAGGAGTTTTACAAAAAATAATACAAAATGTGATAAGTGTATGGAAATTGTTTCCAAAATTATGGGGGAGACAGAACTGAGGTGGCCTTGAAATCTGTTTTGTGTTATGTATGTGCACTTTTCTTTTTTTTGGAAGAAATAGAGAGCTAGGAGAAGCTATAAAATTCAGTAATGAGGCCAAAAACAGCCTTCATTCCTTCTTTCCCTTTTTAAATTTCTGATTCAGAGTGGAATGTTAGTTGCTTTACCTTGATTCTCATCATATCATGCCAAGGATAGGTAATCTACCCTTAAACCTGGCATGATGCAAACCACAAATACTTCAAACACTAAACTTCTCACTTCCTTTCTTCTAATGCACTATAGGATTTCTTACAAGTCCCCAAATACTTCTACTGTTGAGACTTAAAAGTCCTTTATTCTTATTTAGATTGGGTCTATTAGACAATATTTTGAAAATACTAATGTGCACTGGTGTCTACTATGACTCAGGCTTTGTGCTATATATTTGATATTCATTATTGGTGCACAGAACAATAATGCCATCCTTGTTTTACTGATGAGTTAATGGCAGCTCACAGAGGTTCACTGACCAGGGTTAATCTGAAATAGTATTTGAATTCAGGGGAGCCCAATTCATCCTAGACAGTCATAGACATAGGCAACTTAAATTACACGGATCAGAGTTATGAGCTCAAAGCTAGAAAATTTGGGAACCACACATTAGAAACATATGTGCGTTTCATATCACAATAACCACGTGATATCAGCATAACCTCATGGGAAGATTCAATCAAAGGACTGCCTACCATGACTGGAAAAATGATAGCAGCCACCGTTGACTTGAGGATCCAGAGCAGGGCCAGACATAACACCTGCAGGAAAGTGAACAGGTGGACACGGCGCAGGGGTACATGGCGCAGGTAGATAAAGTCAGGTTGATGCTTCAAGGGCATCAGAAGCAGCTTCAGACGATCCATGAACTGGAAAGGAAAGGGTAAGAGAGTCCAACTGCATTACTTCAAGGGCCAATTCATACAGTCATTTCTGCTATGCTTAAGTAACCAGTAGTGATTTATATTTAGGCAAGCAACATCCTTTGCAATGTCCTTTTGGAAGGACAAGGTACTTGTTAGAGAGTGCAGAAATTTAGTCTAGCATAGTCAGACCCTAGTATGAGTCTTCTCAATTTTGTTATTATTTGGAGGAATGTTATGCAGATACATGAGATAAAGTGCCACCAAAGAATAAAGTCACAGAGAAAATCATAAATTCTAGATGCTCATCTCCAAGTTTCCTATTTTCTACTAAGTCTCAGGAGAGAGGCTTTTGTGTCCATTTAAATAATGATATGCTAAAGGAAGACATCTGACTCATACACCTTACTCTGTTTCACTTGTCTTACCTGAAAGAAAAAGGAATAATACTATGCATCGCATATATATATTTCAAGGATATTTTAAAGATATAAAGAAAGTATACAACTTAAAAATGGGAATGTATTAATATTTCCATAAATTCAACATTACTTATCTATGGTATAGCTTGACTAGTATATCCAGCAATGCATTACCATTTCTTTCAAGAGAAAAGCCACACAAACATTACAGTAGGTTTCAAGACACAGACAACTAGATACTTGAATCTAAGGGAGGTTAGCACACAGATATTAAAATGATTGAGCATCTATGTGCCAGCTGCTGCACTTCAAAAAGGAACTGCTGAGTTGACACTGACAGCGATGGTGAACAGGATGGTATTTACGAAGCCATCACAGGGTCCCTTGCAATGGAAAAGGCTCATTAAATCATTGCTGAACTGAAATTATGTTGCATAAACTCAGAAATAATATCTTTTTTTTTCTGGAGAAAAAGAAGTGCAAAAGTAAACCACACTATCACAGACAATCTTCTCTGCAGTGATTTCCCTATTGAAAGGGTTTTCCTTCTTCCTTTAAAGCTATTTTCGACTGATAGAGCCCCTCTCATTTATGAAGATTGGGTTATGAAACTTTTTTGCTAAATCCACCTTGCCAAAAGGGTCTAAAAGAGACAGAATCAAGAGAAAGTAAGGAAAAGTGAAAGGCATTAGAGGCAACAGCACTGCAGAATTTAGCACTAGCTGTCCCTTTAGCCTGTTTCTTCCATCATCATGATGTGGTTGATTCTTTAATTAACATGTACTGAGCTCCAACCATCAGTAAAGTTTCTAGAACACACAGAATCTAATTGCAGTTCTAGATCATGTCATTAAGGGCAAACAAAAATAAGAACCATCAGCTCAAGGTCACAGTGGGTTCATATTTTTCTATTTAGGGAAATAAAGAATACTTACAATGACACATTAAAAATACAATATTTTTACAAATTTATAGTCTAAAAGTGGCATGAGCTCAAATAATCTCACATTTACATTCAACTTGCACAGTCTATGAGACCCACTTTGTATTCTGTAACAAATATCCCAGCGCTAAAGAAACTCTCACTCAATGGATCTAAACAGGGAAAAGTAAAGTAGCCTTTTCTCTTTGAGGGGGGCCTGGCCACTTGCCCAGCTCTATCTGACTTTAAAACCAAGTTAATATAAATTCAATAAATGAAAGCAAGGACTATTTTGAAGTTCAAATAAATTCTTATGATGTTCACAGAACATGCAGTCTTTTCCCATTAAAACATTACTGACTGCTAAATAAGGCTGCAATTAACAAGGTGCCAGAAAGCAGTAGCAGAACTTCCAGTTTCCTGGTGCCAATTAAATTAAACCTCAATTGAAAAACAAAGTCCCTAATAAATTTTTTCCTAATGATTTTTTTTTTTTTTTTTTTTTTTTTTTTTTTTTTTAAGGAGATCGGGGCTGGGGAGGTAGCTCATGGTAGAGTGTTTGCCAAGCATACCCAAGGATCTGGGTTCAACTCCTAGCACTGCAAAAAAAAAAAAAAAAAAGAAGAAGAAGAAGAAGAAGAAGAAGAAGAAGAAGAAGAAGGAGAAGGAGAAGGAGAATGAGAAGGAGAAGAAGAAGAAACAACATAACAAAAGAGGGTTTGGTTTTACCAAAGTTGTGACAACAGCAGTCCATAAACCACATTGACTTTAATCATTTATTAGGGCAAAACTTCTGATCACCGAGTTCAGCCATGTGAAATGCAGATGAATAAAGAATAGCTTGTTCTTGGTAGAGTCTACAAGTAGATCAACTCCACTGAAGGACACCCTGAAAAAGTTAGATGCCCTTAAAAGGAAGGGGGAAGGAAGAAAAGAGAAGAGAGAAAAAAGAAAGGAAAAGAAAGACTATATCTCACTTCCTAGTCAAATAACTTTTAGTAGTCTGCTTCAAAAATGGGTATTTATGATGATGTTTGTTAACACCAGCTAACTTTGTTGACTAAGTCAGAAACAAAAAGCAGGTGAAAGGTGGATAAAGTAGAAAATAAATATAATTTATTTAAATAATTTTTAAAACTCAACTATTCATGATTAATGCTTGTTTTTGAAGATCCAATACTAGCCCATTATTACTACAAGAATTGCACTACTTAACTCCGATTGCAACAGAACACTTACCTGCACACCATTAAGTGAGGCCACCCCCATGTACAGGAATACACCATACAGTACTGGCATAGGAATAAACTGAGAAGGAAAAAAATGGATAAAGGTTAAAAGCAACAATAACATAAACACTAGAGGGAATAATTTAAATAAAAAGGCTCAAAGACAGGATATTGTAACATAGTGACCTCTAATAAGTGTTCTTTCTTCCTCTGTTGATAAACTTCTACACTCTTTGTACTAGAAATAAATGAAGGATGATGAAGGGGACTTTCAACTTTCACTTAATGTGTGTGTGTTTTTAATGAGCATATGTGACCTTAATAATAATTTCTTTAATTAATGGTGGCAGGAAAGAGTTTGGTTTTTCCTTTGCCTTTAAAAGCAGTAGACTGTGCAACCCTGATGCTTGTAAGGACTATGAGGTAGAAACAGGGAGCAAGTGGCCTCACTCTGGAGACCAAGATCCTTCCATAACATCACACTCTGCTGATTTTTTCCTGTACAATTTTTGCTAAATGGTATCAACTTGGTGGGTAAATGCCTCTTTCAATAAAATAAACATCAAACAACTGTCCCTTTCTTCTCAGGAATATTAAGAGGATGAACTAATGAGAACATGGCTTAAAAGGAGTGTGGAGCATCTGGAAGCAATTAATTACATGCATGGATTAATACTCATCTTTTAAAATTCAATTAATACATCTTCATGCATTGTTCAGCAAAAAATCTTTTACATTAATACAAAGTGTTTTAATAATGAGAAATTCTAATGTGAAGTCTGTACATTTCACCTCTTCCTAGACCTGCGAAATGTGAACGCATCAAGCATGATTCTGATTCCGGGAAGGCTTTCCTCAGGACAACAAAAGGTTGTCAACATGAGATTCTGAAAAGAAGTTCAAGCAATTTCAGGATTTTTCAAAGCTAAAATATTAAAACCGAAAGTCAATTAAGGCCAGTCTTACCAAATGCATACAAAGGAAGCGACTGTAATCAGAAAAAATGGAATGACTGTTGAGTAATTTTTGAAGAACTACTGCATGTATTAAGTAAAGCATAATTTCATAATTCCTAGCAGCCTCTTTCCAGTAGCTGGGAACTGAATCCAGGGACCTGCAAACATTGCTCTCTCTTTCTTTCCAGTGGTGGGGATTGATCTCACAGTCTTTCACATTCTAGACAAGCACTTTACTAATGAGTCCCTCCCCACTCCAGCCCTAGCCTCCTTTCTTATGACTGCCTAGTGAAGTTCTGTCTCAAGAGATCCTTAAGCCACCATTAGAGAACTAGTGAATACTAAAACAGGTCATGACAATCTTTGTTACTGGTTAGTCGTAGAATGGTTGAATTTCTATGGAATAAATATTTATTTCTATAAAATAGCAAATGCTTCTTTTTAAAAGGATTGACAATTTTAACATAACTAATCTTGATCTTGAGCTCAGAAACGAAAACAAAAACAATGACCTGAAATGCTGAAGGGGGTGGGAAAGACGTGCTGATGAGGGGAAGCCAGGCTGCTGTCATACCCAGCAGTCTCCACAGAGAGGTGGACATAGCACGTTCAAGTCACCCAAGCTGGCACACAAGCCTCTATTCTTTTAGAATATGAGTGTTTCTATCCCTTACAATTCTGCATACACTTACCAAAAATAAATAAATAAAAAACAGAGACCACTTTATTGCTTTAACTCATTTTTAAAGAATCTTCCATTTTCCTTAGAATATGATGATTTTTCTATTATTTCACTTTTAATTTTGAGAGGAAGGGAAGAAAAACAAAAGGGGAAAAGGAAAAAATAGTTCATTAATGAAAAACTAGTTAGAATTCTTAGGGTTTTTTTAATCCTGGTAAATCATTTTTCTAGCATGAGTAAAAAGTGTCTCCAAGAGTCCATTCCTGGCCTAAACTTCACTCCTTACCTGAGCTTAGCTAAATATTTTCTCTACTGTGGTTCAACATCAAAAGGAAGGAAAATTGTGTCTTGGACCTTATGTCTGTTCCCTCTGAATTTGTAATCATAATTATAATTTATAATTATAGATATGATCAAATTTATCACAAAATAAAATCAGAAGGTATCATTAACACATAATGACATAGATGTGGGCAGGAATATAGGTTTAGAAATAAATATTTTTTTGAAATACACTTTTGTTGGGAAGGAAAGCTATGAAGTAGATTTTTGGTCAACTTCAATATAATACAAATGTCTTATGAAATTTGTCATATTTTTACAATATCTTAATAAAAATATGCCAGTATAGAACTCTTGATGGAACTTGACAGAATTATTGTGTTAGAAAATATTTTTTATTGAATTTGGTTCATGAGTTCACATAAGAAGGTCATTCTTGAAAAATTAATCATACTAGAATCCTTCATCACAAAAGGAGTAAAAGAAGAATAAGTTTTTAATGTGTGTGTGTTTTTAATGAGCATATATGATCTTAATAATAATTTCTTTAATTAATGGTGGTGGGAAAGAGTTTGCTTTTCCATTGCCTTTAAAAGCAGTAGACTATGCAACCCAGATGTTTGCAAGAACTACGTGGTAGAAACAGGGAGCAAGTGGTGGAACCCCACCTCTTAAGTTAAATCAGGATGACATACATAGTCATAGGTATACATTTTTACAAAGATAGACAGGAGGACATAAAATATAAAAACACAAGGTACAATAGGATTATAGGCAAATCAAGAATTTCCAAGTGACAAAATTATGCAAAGAAAATGATATATTAATCACACCCAGAGAGGTAATAGGAATAATTATAAAATAGTATTACATTCAATAAACATGAAGAATGAAAAATTAAGTGATTGATCCTATAACCAGATAGATTAGTAAACTGGAGATGAAGTCAAAGATTTAATATATTCAGATCATGTCATGTCAAATTTTCAATTTCTGGTAAATGTAGTTCTATACCTTTGATTTATTGATAGTGCTAGAACATTCTCAGAAAGAAAAATGTGAAAAGAGAAAGTTGACTAATAAGGGGAGACTGTAGTTTTCTAACACAGAATTCATGACAGGAGTGAGAGCAATGTAAGGGTCTGTGTGTGTGTGTAGAACCCAGAGTGAGACTCTGATAAAGAACATAGGTATAGAAGTCAGACGGACCTGGGTTTGATTTCTAGCTACTGTCTGTGTAACTCAGAAAAAAATTATTAACTTCTCTTATCCTCAGTATCCTCATCTAGAAAGTGGCTATGATAGAGATTACATAGCAGAAAAGATCTAGTCCAGGGCATGGTTCATAGTAGATACTCAATAAATGTGGTATTGATGTCATCATTAACATGATCTTGACTGACAAAGTCAATGAGCCTGAAATTGCTAAGCACAGCTCTCACTGGGATCTGAGAGATAGGGGTGACTGGGAGCTAAGTAATGGGCCAGAAGGATGACTGAAAGGTCATACCTGAAGCCCTGCTTTATTTAAACTTTACTACATTACCCTGTGAATTCTAACAACCATCTTTAAAACATGTTATTAAAATAATATCATCAATCCCCTAAGCCTTAAAAAACCTTAAGCTGCTAAAGAAGGTGCTGACTTGAACCCTGGTCCCTAATAATTGAAGAAGCTGGAATGAGGCCTGACGAGGAGTTTGTGGAAATGCTGTGTTTTTTCTCCACATAGGATTAGAAATTGGATCAAAGAAGCTGGGGAAGATCATCTCATGGAAAACGAGAGTGAACGAGTTCTGTGAGGACAAGTACCATGATTTATTTTAAAAGGTGACAAATCATGAGGGTTATGAGATTGGGCTTTGGTGTCAGAACTAAGTTCAAATCTTGATTCTATCATTAAAAACTTTGTGACCCAGTAGTTTATTCATAAATTTTCCAATCTGCAAAATAATTAGTAGTATCTTTTTTTTTTTGGTGTCACTGGAGGACTAAATTTTAAAAATCTATGCTGAGCCCTTAATTCAATGATAAACTCAATAAATAGTAACTACTGTGGTCCTCATCATCACCATCATCATCTCTGTTGCCCTGGTACAGAGCACAGTATGACATATTGTAGGGTCTGGACAAATATCTGCCAAGTACAAACTAAATGCTATCTTCCACACTTCAGAACACTAAACAAATCTTAAAGATAAATTTTGGCCACTCCTCATGTTAAAGATAAACTAATTCAAGCAAAAGCAACCGAAGTAGCAGTGAACTTCATTTGATCTTTATTTCTTGAAGCTTGCCAAAAAAAAAAAATGGGAAAAGTAAGCTCAAGGAACTGCCTTTCATCTTTTCGCTGCCCTTTAGTCTCCCCTCACTTCCCCATACAGAATACTAGCAGTTAAAAGGCAATATTTCCACTGCAGAAACACAGCGGAAATCATTCAACCAGCCTGGGAAGCCAGTTATTCTTGCTTCCCAGCAGTTCTGTACTGAATGCATGGTGAGATTCAGTACTTTGAGGCATGAATGACTGTAGCTGGCAATGGTCAAGGGGGTTTCTTCATGAACTTAAAGCTGGTGCACTATAATTCCTTACATTCTTCCACATAAAAGGCAGATTTCGGCACACAGATCAAAACAGAGGTCATAAACTTCATGTTCAAAGTAAGCTTGCATAAGCAGGCGGGGGGGGGCAACCACCTATACTGCTTAATGCATGAGAGAAAATTGCTAAGCTCATCAGAGACCATTAAACTTGTGAGGGAAATAAGGAGTTGGGCAGGGAAGGGGTTCAGCCACTTCCTTTTGAAAAGTGAAAGTCACACATTTCTCTTGTTCTCATTCATTTGATCTACCTTTCAAAGACAGACTATTAAGTAAAACTATTCTCTGAAGCTGTCACCTGCTTCTTTAAGAAACATGGTCACATGGAGGAAGAAAAAAGGTACCCTACTCAGAGGTAACCCCTAACACCACTTTTTGTGTGAATTCTGAGGTTAATTATTAATCGAGACTTTTCCTGAGTTCTAACTTAGGTTTTGGTTAAACTGTACCCTCAACAACTGCTTCTTCCTGTATTGACTTTTTAAATGATCTAACAAGAGACCTCTGATAAGTGCACATACCCACATACCTCCCCAAGCTTCAGTGCTAAGAAGAGCATGTGATCTGAAATTAGTTGGAAATTTTTTTCCAGAGACATGACTCCTGAAGTAGGGAACAGCCTGACTTGCTCAAGTAAGAAATCTCAGTTGCCAATGCTTGACTATTTTGTCCTTGTGGTTTCTGAAGGTTTTCCTATATTTGCTGTAAACTACCTTCTAAATATGTTATAAGCTATGTTGACAAAATGGTTTCACTTTCCACATTTTTGACAAAACCCTACACGACAAAAATGCTTACTGAACTCCTGTTTTCACTGATTCTTACAATGATCTTTTGAGTTAACCCAAAGTCACCAGATGAAAATAACACAACCATGGATACTAGTGGCAGAATGAGGGTGACCAAGGCATGGACTATTTAAGCAAGGCCAAAGGAAAAGCAAGCTCATGTTCACTGGTCCCTACATTTCTCACTTCTTTCTCTGCATTCTAATCTCTTCTTGTAGATACTAAGGGGCTTTGCATATCAGGGGCAAAAGGAATCGTTGTAAAGCACATTGTAAAGCAGCTTTAACTCCTCTACAGCCATATCTGGGTGCAGGGTGAGAAAATAGGAAGAGGCATTGTGAGTTCTGCAAATTTTCCTTAAAATAACAATTCACATAGTATCTATTCTCCAGGTCCCTTTAGAATCACATATGATTACTCAACAAACAGGACCTCCAGGATTAAAGCCAGTTTACTATAACACACATTTTTTAAAAGGGACTTTTAAAAATATCTGGCTTTCCTAATTAGGATTTTATACATATATAAATCATATAGAAATAAAAAGATAAAATGGGAGATTGGGTGGTGATGAGTAAATCTAGACTGATGGAAAATGTTTCTATTTCCTTCATTGGTGACAAGGCACAAGCACTGGGTCTTATAAGCCCACTTTCTATAAGCCTGGAGAAATGCATTCAAAGGAGAGCCTCCCACAACCTAGGGTCCTAATGACCCACAATGAACTCTTAAGATGATCTCTCCAGATGAGGTCTCACTGCCTGGGAGGCAGAGCTGCCATTAGGTATTTCCACCAGTAGGTCTGCTGGTGTCTACAGGGGGACACAGGAACAGAATGCATTCTGTCTTGCAGAGGACTCGATGCTGTGAACCTGACCACACCTTCAAGCCTACTTTGTATTGTACCTTGCTTTGCATCAGAAAAAGTAACAACAGATTTCCCTCTCTTTACAAAGAAGCTAAGTCCTTAGTCTTTTAAGGTCCTCTGTACATAACCAGAAATAATTTCTCTAAGTTTATTTTTAATCTTAGCTCCCCATGTGTTACCTGAGAAACAGGCATCTAGTCAGAAATTGATTCAATCAGACAACTGACATTGTGGAAACCAAGGACATAAGATGGATAATTAAATATTTAACAGTTTACGACGTATTTTGTATCCAATATATGCATTAGTCTAAACTCCCCAAAGGCAAAGGTAGTCTTATAAGTTTAGGTATTAGAATTCTACTTTCTTAAAATTCATCTGGTTGGTTACGGACATAAAATTTGCTAATCTGAGAGAAATGAGGCTCTTTTTTTCTCTATCTGTATACTTGTATATTGTTTGAATTCCTTAGAAGAATGTTCTATCCGTTATTTGTACAATTGAGAACTTTTTTAAAACCTTAAAATTTAAAGTTGCTAAAAATTTTTAAATTTCAGGAAAAAAATTTGAAACATATTGTTAATAGATATTGTTACTAAAGATACTGTTGTTTATACTTAATAGATCTATGGCTGATTATAATGTTCTGTACTGTGGTATAAAGCATAAGATATAAATCATCATTAATTGGCATTGTTTCTATAATAGGAAAAAAATAAAAAGCTGTGTCATAAAAGAAAATTGGAAGATTTACAGGCAGGAATTTATTAACCTTCTTCTTTGGTCCTACTTCTGCTACTTCTGCTCTGAAGTAGGCTTTCATATATCAGTTTAAATTTATCTATGTAGGCAGATATCCATCCCCTCAATCAAATGTATGTGTGGACTCCTAACTTGATCTACCAACTAATTTTTCTTCTTTGAAAGTTCATTTCCACAGTTTTCTAATTACAAATCAGTAAGTTTACCTTCATTTCCCTTGGAGGACCTAAATTAGGCCTTCTGATTCAAAGAAAATAGAAACACAGCAATAATTAAGAATGGGAGAAAAAACTGAAAATGACCATTCTGAACCACTCACAGCATCATATCCAGAAGTCTAATGGAGAGAGAAGAAAGGCTTTAGGTACAAGTAAATGGGGGTTATGTAGGTACAAGTAAATAGGGGTTATGAAAGAAAGAATAGACAGGAAGACAAGGAAAAATTGAGTATGTGTATGGATCAGTCAGGTTGAACTGTGTGAAACTGCCATTCTGATAGGTTAGAAAGTTTCAATATTGGGCATTTTATATAGTTCAACTGAATAACTGAAAAATACTGGTTAACTGAAAATCAAGATATGCTTTTTTTTTTTTTTGGCTACCTGATCTCTGCTTCAGTGTTTTATAAAACTAATATGAACCTTGCAAATATTTTACTCTTCACATGTCCAATTATCTGTCAGTGTTCTGAGAAAGAGTAAGAAGTATTTCACATATTTACCTTCAAGATGGGAGCCATAAAGACTGATAGACCAGTCAGAATAAACACAAGGGTTCCAGTGACTCTTTGTTCCCTGAAACCAAATCAAAAGATTATCAATCTACTTCTCATTTTCATAAACATGCTCTTGTCTTTGCATCTTCAAAAAAGACAAAACATTGACCAAACTCATGTTCAGCAAAATAGCAAAGATGTTGACATCATATAATTACCTAAAGGATATCATATGAGCTCAATACATCTATAAGAAATCTCTTAAGACTATTACAAAATGTGATTTGAATTCACAAAGAAAGAAATGATTCTGCTAAAGCTTTTTGCTCCTTTTAGAATCAAGAAAGAAAAATCACTTTCTCCTGGTCCATCAATTACTGGCCTCTTTGAAGCCCTTATTTTTTAAACAACTTGTCCTCTTGTGTAATTACACCTTCTTTCATAGGAGACAGATATTACATTGTCCCACATTCTAATTAACAAACAGCTCAGGGAAATTTCATGAGTGCAATAAATCACACCAGTCTAATTTCTAAATCTGCAACAACAAAAGTACTTTTTAACCAATATGATTCTCATCCAACACTCCCCTCCCCCACTCCATCCCCAAGAAAGAATCACCCACTGTTGAGGCGTGGGAAATGATGGCTCTGTGGTGTGAGCTATCCACTCAGGCACTTATGAGCATAGTTTGCTGCAAAAAGCATCCAACAGAGTATAAAGGTCTTCTACTACCACTCTTCATGGCTACCTGAATTGAACAGCTGGAAGTCAAAGTTTCTCAGTGCTTTTGGGGACAGAAAATGAGTTGGAAAATAAAAATTCCTTTCCTTTACTGAATTTTAAAAATCATAAGTAGACACAAGCATTTGGGGGCCTTTACACACAACTGAGATTCAGTGAGTACTGCAGCACCTAAATCACCTGCATGTTGATAAAAATGAATGACTTGTTTGTGTTTTTATGCTTTTTTGTTAATCAAAGGAAATTTATATATCATAAGAAATTAACTAAAAAAAAACATTGAAAACTCCCTTTCTGATGAAAAGTTAATCCTTGCTAGAACAAAAATAAAATTATAAATAAATTAATCATCATCAGTTCTGTCTCCTCCAAATCTGCCCATTTCCTTTTGATTGACACACAGACGTGTGCACAGCGTCTTTTGTTGAGCCACTCTCCTCTGATTTAACACACCTCACTCCTAGAAACTTTGGTTGTTCTCCAGGTGCAGACGTCTCTGTCTCCATCTTCAAACTGTCGATGTGAGCAATGGAGATGACAGTAGCGGCCACATACCAAGGAAGAGCCATGAAGGAGCACACCACCATGAGAATGGCCACCCAGAAGAGATCCAGGTGATACCCAGCTCCTTTCTGTAGAAAGAGATAACAAAACCACATGGAAAAACATTTGTATTCGCTATCTATTTGCATTACCAGATAGGAATTAAGATTACAAAAAGAAACTGATTCATTTTACTTGAGGAGAGTATCAACTTGAAGGGCAGCTCATTAAGGGAAGAAACTTTATCTTTCTTATAAAGGCAGTTCTCCTAGCAACTAAAACTGGCCACCTGCTACAGCTGCCATAGCAGTCATCTCCTCTATTATAGCTTTGAATAATTGTTTAACTTAAAGATTTAAGTCACAGCTTCACTTAGTATTTGCTTAGATTTATGGCTGACCATCGTGTTCTGTACTGTGGTATAAAGCATAAGATATAAATTATCACTAATTGGCATGGTTTCTATAATAGGAAAAAAGAGTAAAAAGCTATGTCAAAAAAGAAAATCAGAATTTCATATTCAGAAAATGGAGATATTGTGCCTACTTTGAAGAGTTAATAGTACTGTTCTATGAAGTACCAGCAGCAAAGCACTTTGTAGATACTTAAATGTAGGTAGCTGTTACACAGTAGGAGCTCAATAAATGGAGTTAGTAGCAGGACTGGTATTGGTTGTTGCTGTTCACAAAAGCATGACAGGTGCCTTAAAAATAGGCATTTGGGGCCAACATATTCATTCACCATCATTAGCAATTAGGGAAATGCAAATCAAAACTACTCTGAGATTTCATCTTAATCCAGTCAAAATGGCAGTAATTAAGAATACAAATAATAATGAATACTGGACAGAATGTAGAGAAAAGGGAACACTTTGACATTGCTGATGGGACATAAATTAGTACAATTAATATGGAAATCAGAATGGAGGCTTCTTAAAAGACTAGGCATGGAACCACCATATGACCTAGCTATACCACTTCTTGGTATTTATCCTAAAGAATTCTTACTACAGTGAGACACATTTACTCATGTTTACTTCAACACATTCAAAACAGCCCAATTATGGAACCAGCCTAGGTGTCTGCCAATGGATGAATGAACAAATAAAATGTGATACATATACATAATGGAGTTTTATTCAGCCATAAAGAAAAATGAAATTATGGCATTTGCAGGAAAATGGGTGGAACTAGAGACTGTCATGTTAAGCAAAATAAGTCAAACTCAGAAGTTTAAAGGCTCTATGTTTTCTCTCATAAATGGAGGCTAGAGAAGAAAAAGGAAAACAAAGGTGAAGGTGGATCTCTTAAAAATCAAAGGGAGGCCAGCTGAGGAAAGGAAACAAAGAGTGTGAGGTAGGAAGAGGGGAGGGAGAAAATTCTGAGGAGTGATATTGGCCAAATTATATTGTTATATTGTGTGCATATATGAATATGTTACAACAAATCTCATCAATCTGTACAACTATAATACACCAATAAAAAATAAATATAGGGGGAAAAAACAAGCATTTTGCCTTCTCTCCCCATAGTGTTTATCAGTACGCTGTTCATCTACACAATATTGAGCATATGTAGACTAAAGATCCAAAACAACCTGAGATGGTACATGGAGGACCATTGCTTACCTCTCATGATATATAAAAATAATTGCTTAACAACCTATTACTCGACATCATTAACCTAATTAATACCCTCTTAACAGAATAGGCTGGTTTGAAACATCACTCAATGGTCACAATAACATTTACTGACTGGAAGAGCAGACAATGTAACAAAAGGTCTAGCTCTTTTACTCCCTAAATCAATATTGTTAAATGTGTTCACAATGTTATTGTATGGTTATATTTCTCTGCTCTATTTATGAAGAAATCAGATGCTTAATACCCCTATGGAGCCTGAGAAAATAGAGCAGTCCATTTTCACAGCATGGAGGCAACAGAACCGAGAGGCAGAGGGGGACGGAGAGAGGAGAGGCTGGCTTTCAAAAATGAGAATGTGATTTACACCAGGATCCTGGTGACTGTTATCATTCAGATCCCGTTACAGTTTGACAGAACACCATTCTCCTTTCACTGAAATGCCAAGATTTCACCTCTGGCTTGCACACATGGATCTAATCATATTCCCAGAGAACTCATAGCAGGAAAGAGGAGCTGACACAAGAAAGAAAGGCACATGGTCATCTAGTGCAGGTTTGGATGAGAACAAAAAACAGGTTAAGATGTATCTATAAAAGCAGTTCATTTCAGTTCTGTGGATGGCATTTATCTATCTTTATCTATTAAACTGGGTCAGGGAGGGGTAAAGGAGGCACATGTGATTCAGATGAACTGGAACAAACTTATTCCATGATGACGAATGAGATGAACATCATGATATATCTGGGATCTCAGTCATTCATTCTTTCAACAAATACTGACTGCCAACTTAGACCCAGGCCTATTTGTGAGCTGTTGGTAACACATCTGTGAATAAAACAGACAAAATTCCCTGGCTTCATGGCCCTTCTATTCTACAATAGGAGACTATAAACAACCCAAATAAATAATCTATATAGTATCTTAAAATGTACTAAGTAGAGTTATAAGAGCTTGGACTTGTACACTGAGTATGATTGGACTGTCTTCAGTGGAGGAGTGACATGATTTGCTAGTGTTCTAAACATTCTGGCTGCAAATTGAGCAGAGTCAGGACAGAAAGACTAGATAGGAGGCGATTGCCATAACCCATGCAAGAGATTGTGATGTTTAGAACCAAACTTATGGCAGTGAAGATGGCTAGATTTCAGCTGTGCTTGGAGGTGGAGCCCTAGGATTTGCTCCCTTTTGCCTGCACATCTGTCATATAGCAACAGTCAATATATACCAATATCTATAGCTTCCTCTCTCACCTCTCTCCTGCCTGAATCCTACACCACCACCACTTTCAACCTCATACAATTCCTCAAATGTGTTTCACTAACTAAAGCCTTTTGTATTTCTGCCCACACAGCCTCTTCTACATAGAACTCTAATTTTCCTTCTTTTCCTTGGTTTTGTCCTATCTATCCTTAAGACTTAAATTAGCTTTCACTTTTTCCAATAGTTTTTTCTGCCTCAGCCTAGATGAGATGAATGAGTCACTGGTTAGAGATTCTCCTTTATGTTCCCCTATTTTTCATTTTATGTCTTCCTCTAGCACAGCACTCAAACTATCTTTTTTAATTGTATGTGCATTTATCTATTTTTTATAGTAAACTTTAAGTAACATGGGGACCTAGACTGTGTCTGTTTTTCCCCTCTGTATTCTGAACACCTTAGCAGAATGCATGATGAAGAGGTGATTCTCAATAAAGGTTTATTTTAAAAACAGAATGATAAATACTACATATATATTTGCCTGATAGCAGCTATGAATTATTAATTGGCCATTGAAAAGAAAGAGAAAACTTTATTGTTAACTGATAGATATGTGAAACATCTGGGGGCTCCAGGGAGGATAATAGTTGGAAATATCACATAATTTCAATCCCTATTTAGACTAAAACACCAAAGTCCATATAAAATTCTGTCTAATAAATACTATGTAATAACATAGTATTTATTAAACAGAATTCCAAAATCCTATTACCAAAGAACTTATGATAAGGATGTACATATTGGCCAGATCAATGGGTCAAAAGAATGGCCATTACAGAAAAAGTTATGCACGCTACCCTGAGCTATCTTGATGCTTTCTCTATTTCAACTAAAACAGGTCTTAGTTAGGTGTACTAAAGACGAGCACAAAAGGACAACATAATACTAAGAAGGATGAAATAAGAATTTCAGATAGTAGAACACAAAGATAACTATATATAATCACCAGAATAAATAAAAGTTTGGGGATGAAGTAATCATAGACATAATTACTCTGTACCCCTTGATACCACTGCCTCCAAAGTCTTCCTTCCTTTCAACAATGCTGAGACATCTTGCCATTCTTAAGAAGGGATGATCATGATGACCTGAATGTCCCGCCTGGTCCACCTCTACCTCTACCTGCCTCTCCAGGCTCAACTCTCCTCTCCCATTCAGCCACACAGTGGCTCATTCTCGTCAGCATGCCTCCTCCTGTAAGGCCTGCACACACACGATGATAAATCACTTTGCTTTCCTGGCCAAGTGATATGAGATTTTGATTTAGAAGGATGGCTCTGTTGGCTTACAGAGGGTGTATCAGAAGTGGTCAAGATTGGAGGCAAAGGGCAGACCTGGGAATACTGCCATAATCAGTACTGAGATGAAGTAGTTTAAACTGCAGTTACAGCACTGGGGAAAGACCATGGGCCGAAAGGAGAGATTTTAAGGAGACTGAGTCCAAAGAGGGAAAAGCAGTAACTTCATTGACCAAATTTTGATGCAAACTTGTCAAGGCTTATCATGTTTAATACAGTATCCTACATACATCAGACTCTGGAGACATATTTGTTGGAAAGAATGGTAAAAGCTATACTTCAAAGTCCCTGGTGCCCTGAACTATTGCCATGAAGACCTACCTCAGAAGCCAAATGCTTGTGAGAGAAGTTGTTCCTGCAAAACAATTTATATATGTATAAAAATAAGCTATTCCAAAAACATCCTGGTTAGCTAAAAGGACCTGAATGGCTAGATTTGAATGAAATGAAAATAACATTGAAATCCTAGCCCAGTTTTTGCAAAAGAACATTGCAAGAAATATAGATAATAGCTTTTTTCAAAAATAACACATGAAACTTCTTTATGTTCTTTACCTCTCCTCATTGCCACTAACTTTTTCAGATTCTCATAACTTCTCTCCAGGATTATACAGCAGCCTCTTTCCATCCACTTCTCCCATACATCTTACTGCTGTCAGTGGGAGAGTCCAAAAAGCTGTTCTGACGCTATCCACCCCAGGGTGAGGTTGAGCAGGGAGGTCAGCAGTGAGGTGTAGACCCAGCCTCGCTTACCATGCTGAGGCTCCTGTATCTAGGACCATATGGGGTACCCGTGAGGAGCCTAAAACTCTGCATTCCCTAACTGTGCCTTGCACATTCTGCACCAGTTCCCTTCTAAAAGCCATGCTTCAAACTGCCCTCCCATCCTCCTCAGCCTGGGTTTAAATCCATTTCCCCACTTCAAGTCCAACTTGAACTCCCCTCTTCGTCTTCCATACCACCCAAGAGCCTTCAGCACTCAACACTGTTCTCACCATGAAGCCCCCACTTTACTCTTCATCCTGACAACCCACTTTCCCCACAGATTAATCTTAAAAAACTAAATCATTATGTGGCATTCCCCTGCCCCCAAACCTCTCTGGCTTCCTGTTTCCCTTTGCATAAAAATTAAACACCATTACATCCTCTGTTAAGATTCTATATGGTTGTTCTTCCTAGGACTATTTTGTAGCCCTCTCTCCCCTGGGAACTTCTGGCAATGTCTGGAGACATTTTTAGTTGTCACAACTTGGGGAAGAAGGTGCAACTGGCATCCCCTGGCTAGAGGCCAAAGATGCTGCTAAAAAGCCAACAACATGGAGGACAGCTACCACCAATGAGGAATTAGTCAAATTGACAACAATGCTGAAGTTATGAAACTTTGTTATTTGTGACTTGACCCCACCTCTGACCTCATCTTGAACCATGAGTCCTTCTAGCCTGTTATTTGTTCCTCAATATGTCATGCTTCTCCCACCCTGGGCCTTTGCAGTAGCTCTTTGCATGGAAAACTAATATTTAATAAACATTTATTGAAAACCTATTCTGTGCTAGGCCTATGTTAGATAAAACAATAAATAAGACAGGATACCTGGTTATACAGGGAATGCTTATTATTAGGTTGAAGTCAGACATGAAGATAAATGATTCAGTATATGTGTAAGATACAGGGCATAAAGGAAGGCATGATCAATTCTAATCTTGGTAGCAGACATAGTTGCTACACAAGGGAGGTCCATAAAATTTCTTCAAGTCACAAACAAAATGCAGAACTGTTTTCACCCTCAACACTTAACACAAGTGTTCAGTACATAGCAAGCACTCAATAAATGCTCAAAAGGTTAAGTACGTACTTTAAAGACTAAAAGCATCCATCCTTATCTTTGTGAATATAAACCCAAAGGACGTTTTATTTTCTGAAACTAGAGATTATTTTAAGTACAAGGATAAAAAGTAAAATTTTATTTCCCTTTGAAATTGTATATGCTCTGCTAATACAGAGCAAAATTTAGGAATTCATCCACAGAAATAAAAATCTGCAAGAGAAGACGATTAGGCTAGCAGGCTAAAGTGTCCATCTGGTACAAAGATGATAACAACGGAGAGGTCAGGAGCGGTACACATGCATGCAGAGACGGAGAATAAACATTCATGCCTGGAGCACACCATGATCCAGATAACACGCTGGTTTATGGAGATACTAAGAGCCATGACATAGAACCTCCCACGAAGGGGGACACAATCAGATGAGAGGACTCAGACTTTGTGTGAAAATTATAATGTACTCTAAGTAGATATTCCCACAGATTTGGGGAAAAAAAAAACAACAAAAAGTGCAGAGGCTGAAGAGTTTAATTATGCCTACAGTGAACTCACAAATGCTCTCTACAATGATGCCATTCCTATAGGGTTTTAAACTAGATAGGCACTCAGTTTTGAGACCTGGGGACCAGTGTGCGCGTTTTTCAGTTATCACCCATCTCAAACAGTGTAACAACTTTGAGAACCATGTGACCAAAAGTAATAAAAATCTTCAGTTACATCTATGTGTTGAGTCTACCATATGAAATTATGATGGGCCACTAAAGAGCTAAAAAAGAAGAACAAATTTTAGTCACTACCTTGAAAACAAAAATGAGGATAATTTAACAGAGTAAATATTATAAAAGGGATCCTGTGACCAGTGCCACAGGATTATATAAATACAACAGGAAAAAAAATAAGCAAGAGCAATATAAATTACACTAAGGGTAAAGAAAGGCTCCACTGAGAGGTGTTATGTTTGGAGGATCTTAAGGATGAAGCTTTTGATAAGTAGCAATCAATGAAAGGTGGAGAAAAGAGATTTTCAGTCATAATACCTAGCAGAAGAAACTGTCATATTTGAGGAGAAACTAACAGGTCTTATGATCAGCCCCCTAGTTAGTATCTGGAGAAAATCACTTTAAATTTAGGTTGGAGTCATGTCATAGTGCTTTAAATCCCAGGCTAGGGTAAATGGCATTCTTCAAGGAGCAAAGTTTTGCAGGGTCAAGGTGCAAAGGTTTAAAATGTGCATACAAAAACAGCACTTTTAAAAAATTAATGCTTGATCACATCAATGTTTATAGCAGCACAATTCACAATAACCAAACCATGGAACCAACCTAGATGCCCTTCTACAGATGAATGGATAAAGAAACTCTGGTATATATATACAACGGACTATGACTCAGCACTAAAAGAGAATAAAAGTATAGCATTTTCAGGTAAGTGGATGGAGTTGGAGAATATCATGCTAAGCCAAATAAGCCAATCCCCAAAATATTTTCTCTGATAAGTGGACACGAATCCATAATGGGGTGGGGGACGGTGCATGGGACAAGTGGAGGAACTTTGGATTGGGCAAAGGGGAGGGAGAAAAGGGATATGGGGGTAGGAAAGATGGTGGAATAAGACGTGCATCATTACCCTAGATACATGTATGAAGACACAAATGGTGTGACTCTACTTTGTGTATAATAAGAGAAATGAAAATGTGCTCCATTTGTGTAAGCACTCTACTGTCATGTATAACTGATTACAACAAATAAAAAATATATATTTTAAAATTAAAAATTTAATGCTTGGAATAAAGCAAGGGAGTCTGGTAATAACTCATGACTTAACTATTAAAAAATCAAACCATGAAATAAGAGAACTGGATCCAATGTTATGAAAGTAGGAATGGAGAAAAAAAATAAAGACAGAGCAAGGTAGGGAAAAAAAAAATCACACATTCCAATGAAAGGCTTTGCCATAAAAGAAATCAGAGAAAATTACCTATTATCTACAACTATACAATATCTAATTTTAGATACCTAAATGATTTATCCCTCCAAAACCCAAACTACGATACTCTAGAAATAATTTTCCTTGCGAAAAGTGTCTCTGGCTTTGTAGTCTGAACCTGACTCTGCTCCGACCTCTGCAGTAACTCAGTGATCGACCTTGGGGAAGTCGTGACCTTGCTGAACCTTGGTATTGCGCACTATGCAGGGATAATGCAGGGCATAACTAACCAAATGATGGCCAGGAAAAAAAAAAAAATAGCCAAGCACCTTGGCGTTCCTACATCAATACAGAGCTGTTCAGCAGAGTGGAAAGGTGGATCCCATCCCAAGCAGAGCAGACAGCCAGAGCCACTTGACACAGAGCCAAAGCAAATGCCACCCAAAAACACACTGCTTTTAATATCACAATGCCTCCATCTCTCTCACTGTTTCAGGTTTCTCTTTTGCATCAATTTCATAGCAGTTAGAATCTCTGATTTTCATATTCCACAGCTCCCATTTCCTAACAAATTGTGAACAAAACAATTTCCTGAGCGAAAAGCCTTTGATTCCTCATGAAATGTCCACTGGTATCATCAGATTTGTGACAAAAGACGGGCACTTATTCTATAGCTATCTCTATGCAAAAGAATGGTTTCAAATAACCAATCTCAAGAGGGATGAAAAGTTATTTTTATACACTCAACTCTTACTTTTAGAGGCAAATGCTAATACAACTCAATTGTTTAATGTTTTCTCTGAAGAAGAGAATAGTTTTAAAGGTACATAACATATCTAACCAAATGAAGATTAAAATTAAGAATTGATTTCTAATTTTGTTTTTGGAATGAAAATGTATTGGTCAATATCCATTTTTTGCCTTTGGTGAACTAAATCAACACCAAAATCCTTCGCAATAGAGAACATTTTAAAATGTTCAAAAAAGTCACAGAAAAATAACCTTTAAAACCCTGGCTTGCCAGGCATGGTGGCATTTGCTTCCAGCGGTTTAGGAAGCCGAAGCAGGAGGGTCACAAGTTTGAAGCCAGCTTCAGCACCTAGTGACTCCCTAAGAAACTTAGCAAGACCCTGTCTCAAAAATAAAAATAAAAATTTAAAAAGGACTAGGGATGTGGTTCAGCAGTTTAATATCCCTGGGTTCAATCCCTGGTACCAAAAATAAAAACCATGGTTTATCTACAGGGAAGAGAACAATTTAGAGACAATGACAAAAGACAAACCAAAAAACAGCATCAGGAAAGACAAAATCCATAGGGTCATTAAGCCCCAGAGCTTCAACAGCCCCAAGAGACTGTGTCAATCCTTGGGGATTTAAGGCCTGAGTCAGAATGACTGTCTGAACTCTAATGACAGAAACCAATCCTAGGGTTATAGGGAAAAGGATAGAGATGAAGACACCACCCAAAATAAAATTGGGATTCTCTAAAAAACAGCCTATCACTTGGCCAATTAGGGGGGAGGGGAATGCAGAGAAAATCAGTGTAGATACATGCCTCTCTCAGCCATGCCATGGGGTATAATGCCAAAAGAAAAGAAAAAAAAATCTTTAGGGACAATCCATTAATCTGTACTTACATTTGGGGCTGTCATTCATACTACATCAGTGACCTAGGAAACCCCAAGCCAAAAATGTAGTTTAAAATGGACCTGGTCTTAGTGTATGTGTGTATGTCTCTCTCTCTCTCTCTCTCTCTCTGTCTCTCTCTCTCTCTCTCTCTCTCTCTCTCTCTCTCTCACACACACACACACACACACACACACACACACTGTTATAGGTAGATACATTGATGATGGATATATAATATCAATTTTATATCTCATCAAGCTTCTATATCCAATGACGATTTACAGGAAATACAGAAGACTGAAGGAGGAAACAGTCACCAAGATCTAGACTATAACAAAATTTTTCAGTACAAATGTGGCAGATTTTACTTTCCAAAAATGGCTGAGGAATACCTCCTCTCTCATATGCTTTCCTACAATGTGAACTTGCCATTCCCCCATCTTGAGGTGGATTCTTTCCCTGCCTCCCGGAATGGAGGCTGCCCCTGGGACTATTTGACCAGTTGACTATGGCAAAGTAAAGCAGCAAATCTGTGCCAGGTGCAGGTGTAAACATTAAAACTGCCTAGTTTCTTCCCCTTCTTAACCCTTGGAAGTCAGTTGCCATGTAACACAAGTGCAAATAACCCAGGTCTGCAGTGAGAGAAGCTCTGCATACATGGAAAGGCCCTGCAGGGTGGGATGCCATGTCGTGGGAGTGGCTGGGAGGAACACACACACATATCACATATATATATGTGTATAAATATATATACAGACAGAGGCAGACAGCTAAGAAACATCAAGGTGTTAGACTAGGAGTCCTGAGTGAGTGGCGGAGCCATCTTGTACAGTCAGCCAGTCAAGCTTTCAGATGACACCAGTTCATGCTGCCACCTCGACTACGATGCAGACTTTGAGCAAGAGCCATCCTACAGGGCTCAGTCCACTCAAAGAAACACAAGAGAAGACAACACATTGGCTTTTTGTTCTTTTAAGGCAGAGAACAAACTGTCAGGTGGCTTGTTATACAGCAAGATAAAGAGAATAACAACCAACTTGCTTTGCTCTCAACAAATAAATTCCATGGGAAAATGAACAAACAGAAACCAAACAGACATAGGGAAAAACCTATAGATTAAAGTTTTTAAAGGATTTTAAATGGAGGTAAAACTTTATCTGGATCCTGACTTAAATAAATTATATATTGAAAGCTTATTATATAATTATGATGCTTTTAAAAATTTAATATTGGCCACATATTTGATGATATTAAGGAATTTTGTTAATTTTTTAGCTGATGATGGTATAGTGGTCATGTTTTTAAAAAGAGATCTGTAGAAATACATATTCCTTAAAACTTCTGGATACTATGGCATGCTGTCTAGACTTACTTCAAAGTATTTTAAAGACTGTTGAGAAGATGGAGCCTCAGATGATACAATATTGGCCACAAGTAGATAATTATTGATGTGGAGTGATAAGTATTTTTGGTTATTTTACCATTCTACTTTTTTATGTATGTTTGAAATTTTTCATAATAACAAATTTGTTTATTTGTTATTAAATAACAACAAATAACAAAAAAAAGGTTGGTAGGACTTGAATATGCCTTTCAAAAGCAAATAAAATCTTCTCTGGAAGCCACAAATTGAACATTTGCTTGTTTAATGGACTTTGAAAACATAGGCATAGGAATATTAGCCACAACTTAAAACAACAAAAAACAACTACACACAATACATGAGGAAGAAAGGGACCAGGAACAAGGATCAGCCAAAAAAACAAAGTTTACAATCAAACCTGCAAAAATAGTCCATTTAATAAATACATAAGATAAATAAAAGAGTATACAGAGGAATAATAAGAAAGTCTGGAACTATCAATATTGGCCAGAAAGACATAGAAAAGAACAAAAGAGAAATTCTAAAAATAAGAAAGTACAATTCTTAAAAAACAAAAAAAAACATAAAACCAGAATGACATGGAAAAGAGCAAAAGAGAATGCTTAAAGTTTAAAAATTAAAAAAGTATAATTCTTGAAAGAAAAGACTAAATGGACTTGTTTAGTAGTAGAATGGAATCAAAAACAACAACAAAGGAATTAGTTAAAAGAAAGACCTGAAAAAAACACCTAAAATATAGAGAGAACCAAGAATGGGAAATATTTATAAAACAGATTAACAGACATGGAGAACAAGATGGAAATATGTAATTCATCTTTAATGTAGAATTCTAGAAGGATGTATTAGAATTTGAATGGGTCAAAGATATACAAAATTCTATAAATGATAAAAGATGCTAATCTTTGGATTCAATAAACTAAATAAATCCAACATATAATAAAACCTATGCCTATACAAATAGTAGTGAAACTCTAAAACAAAGTTTTCACAGATTCAAAGTAATCATAGATTGCCAAAAAGAAAAGACAGATTATTTATAAAGCAATGAAAATTATAGCAACATACCACTTTTATGGAAGTCAAAAATAACGAAAAATAGCTTTTAAGTAGTGAAATATCTCAACATAAAATCACTTATCCAGAGCTACCTTTCCAAATGAGGGTGAAACAAAAACATCTTAGTCAAACAAAAATGAGTGAATTTAGTACCTCACGATACTAAATTGGGGAAAAGTTTTTAAGTCCTGGTAGGTAAATACTGTATATAGGAGATAGTTCAGTCTAAAGGAGACTAGTCCAAAAAAGAAAAATAGAAATGCAAGAAGATCTTCATAAAGAAAAGATACCATCTTCTGTTATTTTCCCCCATAACAGCTGAATTGTTAAGGTACAGAAGAATTTCATGGCCCTTAATAACCTTGTAATTTAAAAACAATTTTTGAAACTCACTGGGTGATAAAATGTCAAAAAGTAATTTACTGATTTTTCTAAAAAATCATTTTCCTAAAGAACAACAAACACAGGCATAAAATCCTGAGCAACAGAAAACAAGACGGTAAGACAAAAGAATTGCCCTCATCCTGTTTACTAATTGCCCCTAGAATGAATACCTTTGCTTAGAATAATATGAGGTAGAGAGCCAGGCACTGTAACAAGGCATTCAGTGAACATATGAATTATGTCCCGACTGCCAGTTGTGGGCAAGGCATAATAAATACATAAGCAGCTAAACAACAAGCTTAGAATTAAAATTATCTCAAGGCAGGACAGTATTTGCTTATGGCAAAGGGTAGAAGGAGAGTCATTTTAATCTAAGTTTCCAAACGAATTCTCAACCTTTTCTTTGATCATAACTGAACACCAGTATTTTCCTTTTGTACCATGATTCCCTGAAGATGTTTCTTTTTTTTAGTGGAAGTCTACTATTCTAACTTCCTATATCAGGTAGTGTATATGTTACTTATTTTCATGATTCCACAAACTATCTCTCTTCTCTTAAAGCCCAAGTTCTGCTTCCTTCTAACATTCCATATCACTAAATGTGCTTATGTCCAGGACAGGTACATCAGTACATACCTGCCTTATGACTTCAGTATCTATTCCAGGATCTTCCTCTTGACCACTCTCCGTGCTGTCCAATGATATCAACACTGATGCAAATGAGACTTTCAACACCCTGGACTCCCAACACCCCAATGTCCTCTCCAGTGTGCTTTAGGAGCTAGCTGCACACTTTGGATCAGCTCATCGCTCTCAGATTTCTCTCTCCCCAAACTTTCAAAATCTAGACTTCTCTCCTCTTTGCCCCAAGCTCTTAGTTTTCTTCTTCTCCTAGTCTTCTTATTATGGGATTAACTCCTTTTCACTGTGATCTAAGTTCTAACTGGAAAGTTTATCATAACACTCCTCATCTTTCTTATTTCTCCACCCAGTGGGTTTCCATAGTCAAATAATTCTTTTTCATTTTTTGTATTTCTCCTTCTACTACATCTTCTCTGTTGAATTCAATTCATTATAATTTCCTCTCCTGATTCTGGGTGACTGATTTTAATGCATTTTTATGCTTCCCTTATTTGGTAGTTATGAAAAAAGTTAATGAATTAATATATAACATAAAGTGATTAGAACATGGCCTGACTCATAATAGTCATCCACCAAATTAGAGCTCTTATTAGAGTTATTATTCATATCTCACTTCCCCAAATGGCATTTTTGAAATCTTTCATGGCCTAAAGAAATCATGAGATGGATATTATAAGAACATTTTAGGCAGTTCTCATGAAAGATATCCTAGACAACTAATGCATTTTCTTTTCTTAGACTCATGACAAAGTTAGTAACTAATTTTAAAAAAAGCTAGAATGTACAAAATAAAGCATATTTCTCCATACTTGATGGTCAGTAACATTCTGAGACAAATGTGGGAAGACAAAAAATATAAATGTTTACCAAAAGCTTATAAACATGAACTACCTGAATAATCTTTAAGAATAAAACTTTGAAGATTCCCAACACAAAGAAATGATAAATGTTTAAAGAGATGGAAATGATAATTACTCTGATTTGATCACTCAGCAGGATATATACATACCAAATTACCACACTGAAACCAATAACTATGTACAATTGTGTGTGTGTGTGTGTGTGTGTGTGTGTGTGTGTTTGTGTGCTCCTAGAGATTCCTAGGGTTATATGTATAACAGAAAAGTACTGTACCACTGAGCTACATTCCCAACACCTAAAAATTTTTTTAATGAAAAAAAAAAAAAGAATAATTTTGAGTTGGTTTAACAGAGTAATACAGAGCAGGTTCTCAGTAGATGTTCACTAAATCTTTAAATGACACCATCTTCACTACAGGCAGTTATCACATTAAAACTTGAAGTAGGATGACTCTGGCTAAGGACTGTCATCGTTGTCACTCTTTGGTAGTGACTAAAACATAATTTGAAACACTACTTTCTGATTTAAATGATTCTCCCTAAAGAGTTATATTGAGGACCTATGTCAATTCAAGGGGTTCTATGACTGTAAAGTCTTAAGGAACATTGGCTATGGTTTAACTCCCAAGAAAGCTCTCTTGATTTTTGAATCAATAAGTGTTATCAAGCACCACAAAAACTGTAGGAGGCAGATAACCATTATTATGGGCACTTACCTTGAGTTTATGCTCTTTTCTATTTACAATCACAGCTGTGATCTGTTGGTCCATGAAAATCAGAATGGTGACCAACAAAGCAGGGATGGCAGCAGCAAGGTAAACCCACCAAGGGTTCCCTCCAAACGGTGGGACAAACCATCCTCGGTTTGGACTTGTTGGCTAAAAGTAGAAAGAGAATATTTTTCAAAACAATATCAAGTTACTACATACTGCTTAGTGGAAAAAAAAAATCAGTGGAGGATATATATACAAACCAGGCTGGATAAAGGAAATTTTTTTACCAAAAGTCTTTCTAAAGAATTTTATTTTAAAGGTTTTGTTTAAAGGCAGCAAAGAAAGAATATGGGTTGTTGGGAAAGCAGGGGATACCATTGTATGGACTTGGGGTGATTTCAGATAAGGACTCAAGATAGAAAAAGTGATTTAAATTTTATAGGAATCCAGGAGACAACCCCAAATATAATATTCAGTAAAAAGGTAGAATCATCATGAGTTTTGTTCTTGGGTTTTAGCAATTATAATGAAGAACTTATAGAATCATCATGAGTTTTGCTCTTGGGTTTTAGCAATTATAATGAAGTTGTTTTTACTACTAACAAATTATAATAGCTTCATCATATATAAAAAGCTTTAAATATTTTGTAATTGAACTAAATTAAACACCCTAATCTTTCATTTCATATTTAAAATTGATCTAGAAGAACTACTTAAATCCTTATACATATCACAGAAAACTGAAAGGAAAAAAAAGGTCATTTTTTCCAGTTCTCGGTCTATTTTCTGTCAGATCATACATGTCTATTTCAGAAAAAAATTTCCTATACTTCCTTATTTTAAACAATTAAAATAATGAAATGAACTAGAATACTGTCTTATGAATTATTTTCTCCAGGTTTTCTATCAATGAAGAAAGTCTCACATTTTTTCTGAGGCTATTTCTATCTTTAGACACCCTTGCTCATAACTCTATCACTGAATGTATCCATGTTTCCCACATTTAACAAGTTGTGAGTTCATAAGGGAAGGTACTTTGTCTTGCTCATTAATGCATTTTAAATCCCCCATATAAAGTCTAGCTCAAAGCTAACATTTAATGAATATTGAATTAATGGTTGAATGAATGAGAACTTATCTTTGCTGATAAATATGTGATGGCAGATAATGCCAAAAATATTGTTTGCTGCACCATATATATCCCTTCTTCATTGAATTGTTATTATACTAAAACTGCAATCAATTTAATATTTCTTAGCACATATACGATCTCAACAGTGCAGAGAGTAAAGATTATTCTAGAAAATAGGTAAGAGACTTAAAACAGAAAATTAGCTAGTGACATATTTAGTAATGGCTAAAATGTAGTTTTTGTCCAGTATACCTGGATATACCAATAAGTTTGCAAAATAAATAATTCTTATTCTTTTTTGTAATAGTTAAAATTCACATTATATACAAATGTGTTTGGCAGGTAGTTAGATACTACGAAAATTGAATTAGGAGTCCTGAGCTTTAGTTTTAACTTCAATCCTTGATACCACTGGTTAACCATGGACATTTTACTTATTTTTCATGAGCTTCAATCTCAACTTTATAAAATAACAATGATGTTACTTATGTTGCACACTTCCTAGAATTATTGCATGGATCAAGATGATAAAGTATATGAAAATAATTCAGGTATTTTAAAATATTCTAAAAATATGAGGCTGGGTCTATAATGTTATCCATTACTTTAAAATAAAGATCAATTCAATATGAACCTTGCATTTGATCCTAGTCTTGGCATTTTAGTGAAGTCAGTATAATGACTAACTGTATAAATGAGTCTAACAAAGAACTGCTTTTTTGTAAGGAATGGATAGTTATACAAAATTAACTGAGACACACAATAAACTAGAACAGGGGAAAGGCAAAATATCAGAATTCAAGAAACAAGCAAAAGATAGACACTCACCTTAAACTCACTTGGCACAATTAGTTTTGGAGTGTCCACACCTACAAGGGCATCTATTACACAAAATATGAGAATGGACAAGATAATGGCAAAATCGCTGATTAGCTTTCTTGCCTGGAAAAATAAAAAAGAAAGAAAGAACTGTTTAGCATCAGATATTTTTTCCTGTGTTTGAACTGAAAAAAAGAATTCTGTATTTGTTAACAATTTATAATAACAGTTTCCTCAACAAATTATCACCTAGCCAGATATAATCTGATCCCATAGAACAAGCCAATATGTATGTGAGTACATAATCATGCAGGTACAAAGGAGGTCAATCAAAAAGAATATATCCCTGAAATTCCATACAAGCATTTTCCCTGTATGCAGTACAAATGACAGCTGGATAAGAATGAAATCTAAGTGTGTGTTGTAGAAAGAAATACATCTGGTCATTTGGAAGGCAGTACTGTGATAAATAAAGCAATATAAATCCTATAAGGTAACCTGAAAACACCACAGATCTCTCAGGAAGAGTTACAAGTTCTAGTCCATTGAACGAAGTAAATATCCAGACCCAGAGTAATGTCAAGTGAGGGAAGATGGAAATGTAAGGGCTGCACTAACTTTGTCAAAGGAAATATTCCTCACTCTAGGCAAGTGCTTCAAGTCTCTTGGGGGTTATGGGGGCAGGGCATTCTCTACCCAACTACTTCCTAAGTGTGGATGCCATTATTTGGTCATTCTCCAAGTTCCTAAGTGCCTGCCTTTGTTCAGGACAAGGTCTGGGTTTAATGCTGGGATGCAGCATTAAACCCTATCCTTTCCCATTAAGTGACTGCAGAATGGCCACTTACAAGTCATTAAGGAGAGCAGAGGGCCATTTAGTTCCTTAGAGGTTACTTTGTAGTCTCTAGTGGCACTAAGACCGTTCTAGGTCATCAACACCTGAGATTCCCATATGGAGGGTACACAGGGTAATTATCATTTCATCATTCATCAAAATTCCTAATATTTTTCTTGTTGCTAAGGATAATTAAATGGACCTAATTCATGTCTTCCTGAAGCTCAGAGCCACGTTGCATAAAAGGAAGACTTCTCCTAAATAAAATCAGGGTTGATTCAGACTTTATCAAGTTATCTTAGGAAGAACAATCAAGAGTTTTTGCCGCAGCTAAATGAAGGAAGAGAGATCAATGATAAATGAATGTAATGTGCCATTCTCGGGATAGAGGATCTCTTGAAAGAGAAGTGAAACTATTGTAGCCACGTATTCAACAGAAACTGACGAGAGGGGTGGAAATTATTTGGCAGTGTATGCATGTTGAAGGCTGTGGGACCTAATTCTTTACTTATGTCAGAAACCTTGGGTACCAACTAGAAGTAGAATCAAGGATAGGTATTTTAGCTAGGAGTTTCTTTTCCTCTTAGAAGGCCAGATTCTGCTAGGTGTAGCTCTCTTGAGATACACACCACAGAACAGAAGGCGAGTTATGGGACTTCTCAAGGGCAAGTTAACACCAATCACACATAATAATTTCAAGAACAAACAAATGGAAGGGATTAATTTGGGGAGAAAATATAGTACAGCTCTTAGGACCATAATTACTATAGTCAGGTCACCTGGGTCGGAATTTCAGTATCATTATTTACAATCTATAATTAAAATTTTTTTTAATTATAGGTGGACACAATACCTTTGTTTTCTTTATTAATTTATTTTTTGTGTGGTGCTGAGGCTTAAACTCAGTCCCTCACATGTGCTAGACAAGTATTCTACCATAGAACCACAATCCTAGCCCCAACAATCTATAAATTCTTATCCTTTCTTAGCTTCAATTACTTTGTCTACAAAAGAGAGCCAAAATAATACCAATAATTTCACTGGTTGGTTTTAAGAATTCAATTAAATAAGCCACGAAAGTGCTTAACTTAATCCCTGTGGATAAGTTACTATTGTTATTCCATGTTCCAGAAGACCTCTTGGTTGCAGAAACCACTGGGATAACTAAATGACACTGTCAGGAGGTCTTTTAAATGAAACAACAACTCTAAGAAACAAGAAATAAAAGCCCAACAATAATGTGAAACTGCTACTCAGAGCCACGATGGGTTGAAAGTATCTGGAATTACTGCAGAAAATGGATGCTTCCCAGGGCCTCAATACTAGAAAAAAAAAAAAGCTTTCTTTAAGTTTTGTGCAAGTAGGGTTGACACTCGTGATTCAGAATAGTCTGGCAAAAGAAGGTCCCACGAAACAGTTTCAGAGATATGTTGGGATGTACAACCCATCCCTCTGGTCTAATAAGTCAGAAATCACTGGAGGACCCTAGATAAAGACAAAAAGAAGGGAGTCCTTATTTATTCCTCTCCTGGTCTAAAACCAGGCCATTCAAACTTGACAACTCAAGTATTCTATATATTATTCAAAGGATGAGGGAAATAGTTATTAGAAAGACAGTTTTCCCTGGGGTGGGAATCCAAAGTCTTTATTTCTTTCCTTCATTTTGTCATTCAACAAACTTTTTTTTTTTTAAGCATTTATTCCATGCCAAGTACCAGATTAGGTGCTGGGGATTCAAAAGCAAAGCAGGAACTGGAAGATACAAGGAGTTTATAAGCTACTGGGGAAAACAACAGAACACAGTTTTTACAACATAGCTAAACTGTGGTTTCTGTGGAGGCACCCAGTTCCAAGGTGAGGGTTTGAATGTCCTCTCCCCATTGACTTGTTTCAGGGCGTGGTCTCAGTCATCTGATCTTCCTGAGCTTTGGTTTCCTGGCCTGTACATGGAATAAAGCTGTCCTTCCCATTCATAGTAGGTCCAGGTGAGATATACTGACAGATTTTGTAACCTCTACATAGAAGGTAGCAATACCAATACAGTTGTGCCTTTTCCTATGTAAGGAAAGTCTGGAAATTTCCAGAAAATTGTGTATTAACTTGGTCTCTCTTTATTTTGGCCTGAAAGAACTCAAAAAAATAGAAAATGTTGGTGCAATAAAAATTCCTGGTTTAAAGAGAAGTATGTGGAAAGAAACAATTGTTCAATTGACAAGATTCCCCAGTAAGATACAAAATTTTTAAAAAGACAGTTTTTCTTTTCTTTTTTAATAAACAAGAGATGGGAAATAGAAGGCAGCAAGTGAATGCAATCTTCATGCAATTCCTTGGTAGAAATTCCTGTAAGACCTACACCTCTGGCCCTGCGAAAGGACAGGCCTGCTTGACTAGAATCAGGCAAGCACCTGGGAAATGCTGCCTTTTCAGAGAGGAGGCATTTTCAGCCTCTGTAAAGCTGGACAACCCACAAAACCAACAGGGCAAACAGGACATAATCACTGAAGGCCCACATGAGTTGCTTCTGACTTAGTCCCATACATTCCACGAGACAGTGAGACCAAGGCACAAGATCCCACATATCAATGAAGAGAAATCATCCTCTATATTGCTTTGGAAAATTATTAAAGGTCTGACAATGTCTAGAGAAAATAATTTTTTTATATCAACTACATTTTGATTTTGAGTGTTGGTTATGCAAATGTACACATTTGTCAAAACTTTTTGAACTATATATACTTAATATCTTTGCATTTTACTACATAAATTATAACTTATTTTATAATAGACCCCAAACCTCACAAAAATTCTCAGATCTTCCAAATCCAAATCAGTCTTACCTTTCAAATTATTCTCTTTGGGAAGCTATTCACTTATTTCAATGATGTTGCTACTATTCCAAATGATTTTACAATTCCTGTTATAATTTTACTATTTGCAAAGACTGAATACCCATTAATCAATACACATATGTGTAAAGTATACACGATTCTATCTTCTGTCAAAGTTTCACTTTTCTGGTTTCAAAATTAACATATGTTCACATTAGAACACTTAGAAAAAAATAAGTACGATAAAGAGAATTATTCACTTAGAAAATATAAGATAAAGAAAATTATTCTCAATTCCATTATCTAGGAATAAATCTTAGCATTTTCAAACATATTCATCTTTTGTATATATGTATGTTCCCATTTAGGTGTATATTTAGTTTTTCACATACTGCTTTATATCTCCCTTTTCACTACTTTTTGTCTTATTCGATATTTTCTATAATAATGAGCACTAATGGCCCTATGTATCATGTAGAAGTAATATCTCAACACTTCTGTTTTCAAACACAATACTATTCAGATTGCTTCCCACATCTCACCATTATGAACAATACCATAAAAAATCTTTGCACATAGCTAAGACTATTTCTTTAGAATAAATTTCTGTCAGCAAAATTATTCTGTCAATGTGTATATAAAAATTAAGGCTTTTAGTATATAATGCCAAATTACTTTCTAAAATGTTTTATCGATTTACCAATTTTCATTCTACTCAACAACATACAAATGACTATAGATATTGTCAAGAGTTAAATCCATACTCAAAGGAAAGCAATTTTTCACCACCAAGGATATTCAAAATATAAAACTGTCAAATATTCTAAAACCATAATTTCTATTGCTTAATAAAACAACTGAATTTTCTGCTCCATTCTAAACCTTCATATTTAATTTATAAATATATTAACCTCTAAACATGGTATTAATATGTGTTCTCAAAAGTATCTAATTAAACTTTACAAACTGAATACCATGTGGAGAGAGAAAGAGAGAAACAGAATTACTAATGGACACACAGAATGCATCTGGTAGCAGGACATTTGTATGGTAATAGTCCAGCCAGCCACTGTAATTTTTGAAAGGCAATTGACTGGAATAAACCAGTTGTCAGGTTCTGATATAGGAATATTTTGTGTATTCTGAAGACATTTTGGAAGCCAGATCTAGGAGACCTGCTTTTCATTCTACTTCACTGGTACTCTCAGTCTTCTTTCCTGGTTTCTCCTTGACTCCTCCGAATTCTTGAGATTGGAGTATCTTAGAGTTCAAACACTCTTCTCTCCTCCATGTATACTCTAATCATAAGGGATCTCATTCAATTTCATGATTTAAAATGCCATTTGCACAGGAGACTATCATGCTAAGTGAAATAAGCCAATCCCAAAAACCAAAGGTCAAATGTTCTCTCTAATATGTGGATGCTAATACACAATGGGTAGTAGGGGGCAAGAATAGAAGTTCATTGGATTAGACAAAGGGGAATGGAAGGGATGGGAAATAGGAAAGACAGTAGAATGAATCTGATATAACCTTCCTATGTTCATTTATGAATACAAGACCAGTGTAACTCCACATCATGTACAACCACAAGAATGAGAAGTTATACTCCATGTATGTATATGTCAAAAGATACTTTACTCTCATGTATATCTAAAAAGAACAAATAAAAATAAAATAAAACGCCATCTGCATGCCAAGGAGTAAGACATTTATATCTTCAGGACAGAGCATTTCTCTAAACTCTAGAATCATCTGTCTGGCTACCTGATATCTCCACTTCTCTCTTTTTAAAAAAATATTTTTCTACTTGTAGATGGACATAATATCTTTATTTATTTTATTTTTATGTGGTGCTGAGAATCGAACCAAGTGCCTCACACATGTAAGGCAGGCACTCTACCACTGAGCTGCAGCCCCAGCCCCTTCAACTGGATTTCTTATAGGCATCTCAAAATTATGTCAAAAATTAAGTGCTTGATCTCTCCAATGCTCTTCTATCCCAGCCCATGCTGCCCCACCACTGATGCCCTAATCTACACACTTTTTCAGTAGTTTTCTCATTCTTAATTAATGTCACCTTAATTTTTCTATTACTTAGGCAAAAAGTTCGCAACCTACTTTATTATTCTCTTTTTCTCACATTATACATCTAACAAGTCTGAAAATTAAGTAATCATGTTAAAATACAGGTTGTATAATGTGGTAGGCAGAATAAAGTATAATGTGCCCATAAAGATATTCACATCCTAATTCCCAGAACCTGTGAATATGTAAGGTTACATGGCAAGGGAGAATCAAGGTTGAAGACAGAGTTAAGGCTGATAATCAGATGACCTTGAGATTGAAGAGATTATCCTAGATTATACAGTTGGACCCAGTGTAATCACAAGGGTCCTTATAAGTAACAGAGAGGCAAGAGAGTCAGTGTCAGAGTGATGAAGTGTGAGAAATACCTTACCAGCCATTGTTGTCTTTGAAGTTGAAGAAGGGGACAAGCACCCAGGAATGCAGGTGGGTCCCAGAAATAAAAAGGCAGAAAAAAAAATGCATTTCCCCTGAGCTTCCAGAAGAGACCAATTAGCCCAGTGAGACCAATTTCAGATTTTTTACCTCTTTTTCTCAATTTTAACCTCCAGATCTGACCCCTCAGATCTAAATTTTTTTTTTTTCGTTTTAAGCCACCATGTCCATGGCAATTTGATAAAACAACCACAAGAAACTAATGACTAATATAAATAAATAGGATGAGATATAGATATGCATGATGAACAACATATATAAACACAAAAGGTGGTGGCAAGGGAGGGAGGAAGAAAGAGGAGAGACAGATTTGGGAAGAACTCGTAGGTAACAGCAGTCTGAGGAGTGTAGCACTGTTGTACCATAGGTTAAAAAAAAAAAAAAAAAAAAAACAAGTAACTAAAAAGACAAATGCTAACAAAGGTCAGGATTAGAGTTTTTAAAATTTATGGGGGGGAAGCTATTAATAATGTTTCTTAACCTCATTAAAAATCACAGCCAGGGTGATACATTCTACATAATATACTCCCTTTTATTTCCCCTTCCTTTCCCTTCAATTGTATAATGCAGAAAGTTCACTTACAGCAGAAATATCTCCTGGAGAGTGTTTATTATTAAGATGTTCATTTCTAAGATATTGGATCTAGTTGAAACATCATAGTTAAGGAAATTGATTTTTCTCAGGCCACTCCTGTATTCACCTCTAAGTCTTCTAATTAGAGGAGGCTGGTAGGATGCTATTTTAGCAAGCAATTTGGGTCTTACTCTATCCTAAAATTAAACTTCAATTTGAACTAGGCAAATCTGGCATAGAAGCAGAAAGTGCCCTAATGATGTGAAACAATGTATACACATAGCCCTCTAGATATACTCTGGGGTCTGAGTACAGGAACTTTGTATCTGATTTTAAGGAGGTAAGAACTGCTTTTACTGGGCCCTTCTCACATTTCCAAACATGAAGAGAAAGTTTATGATTTCTTTTCACTGTTTGTTTGTTTTACCTTCATTTCATCAAACTTGATCTCTTTCCTAAAAGAAATCTTTTATATAGGTCAATATATTAATAAAGAAATCAAATTAGAAACTCGCCATTCCTAATTCTCTAGTAGGTCCTACTGGTTACAATTAAAAGTAGAAGTACCAAAGTTTTCATGAGAAATCCACAGAATTTCATGCCCAATCCTGTGTATTCAGACACCTCAAATTTAGTCTGGACAAACATTATCATTTGTGAGTGTTCATCCAAATTAAAGTCTCTCCAGGCAAAACTTCAATATCCTGGCACTATAAATTATGACAATCTAAGAGAATACAAATGACGATAATGCATAGACAATAGTTTATAATTTTCAAAAACCTTGGATTATTTTTTTGATAAACGGGATGTGCCACAATATATGATAATTCCTACCTCAACTTAGGAAAAAGCGAAGCATGTCTCAGGATTTTAATGCCCCTTTCTATACCAGATTATTTTTGAACTCTTTTAATATTTTTTAAAATATTTTTATTAGTTGTTGATGTATCTTTATTTTTATTTTACTTATTTTTATGTGGTGCTGAGGATCGAACCCAGTGCCTCACAAATGCTAGGCGAGCACTCTACTACTGAGCCACAACCCCAGCCCTATTTTAATATTTTTAATTACAAAAAATGAAAGAAGAAAAATGTTTTTATCCTCTGCAAAATCAGACAACATCTCAATTAATATAGTAAGGAACAACCAACTTAAATATTTAGAACACCAAAGTGAAGAAGAAATTAAATGGATGGGAAAGACAATTCAAATAGTCATACACTGTTCTCTTATTCTTGGGGAAAAACAACCTAATAAATCTATTATAAACACACTCTTTATGAAGGATGATACCATATTAATTATTGAGAGAGTCATAATCATAGAGAACCAACAGCGAGAAGCTAGTTAATTTACAGGAGGGGGAAAATGGTTTTTCAGAAGACCCAGAGGACATTTGGTTTTCACTTTGCAAGGATTGCAGCTGCTCCTAAATTAACTGGGGGGAAGGGGCTGTGAGCATGCTGAGCAGCTCTCAATGGATGGAGCGTGACAAACAGAGAAGTACAGCAGCAGGCACCCTGGGGGCTCTCGATAAATATTAATTCGTGATGTCAATTTCTCTAATGATTGTGGTGCTTGGGAAATGCTAAACAACAGTGTAAAGAAGCATTTATTCTAGATGAAGAAAAAGTATACCAGATATTTATATGCCTTTTGGCAATAAGATATAAAATGCTATGATAATTTTGAAAAATTTGATTCCCCTAGTATCGAGTGCTATAAAGCACTGTAAAAGAAATACATGTTAACATTACTCATAACAAAAAAAGTCTTAATTCACTGTACTTTGAATAATACTCCTAATATTCTGAATTATATAAAAGAAAAGTCAAATTTTAGGAGTTTAATACCATGAACTCCAAGTCAGGGAGACTAAGAAAGAAGAGAAGCAAATTAGACAGTTTATCTGGGTGGGGCTTAGAGCTTGCCAATAGGAGTCTACGGGGTAGAGGAGCAGGACTAGGGCTTCAGCAGGAATGCTGAGTCTGGCAATCACTAAGGGATGTTTTCTGCCATCCTACCTCAAAACTGGGCAGGAGAACAAGAAACCCAAGGAGAAGGAAATTATCAAACCACATGGGAAATTCATGTCCCAATCTGCTCACTCGCTTCTAAGTTGAAGCTGTAAATCTAGAGCTTATCTAGAGAAAGGATAACTAGAGAAATAAGAGTCTAGGAAAAATATCACCCCCAACTCAAAAAAAAAAAAAAAAAAAAAAAAGTAATGGCAGGCCTCAGGAGGCTGTCAAGAGACTCTCTTATAACAGGTAAATTCTGCCAAAGGAAAGAGAAATTCAACTTGCCATGTAGCTCCAGATGGTGAGAGTAGACCCTGTGGATAAAGACTAGGGAGGGGCAGATTCATGTTTCTACCAAAAATGCATCTGGACACCAAGTTCCTATTCCAGGAAGCATTCAAGCAACATGAAGACTATCACTTGTCATAAATCTACAGGCAATACTAGATTAGATTCAAAGTTCTAATAATAAAACTCTTGATTAACACCCAACTATCAAAATTCCTTGATTCTGTCTGAGGGTCTTCTCAGCATAACTCAAAGGGAACATTACTATAAAGGGTCTCAGCACCTAAAAAGGAAGATGATTTTATAATTTACAATAAGGTACAAAAATAAAAGTTAAAAAGAGAATAAATTGTATATATAAATTAAGTTGTATATATAAATTAGAAAGCTAGAATTGGGATATGAGGCCCTTTTGTTTTACTGCATAGATTTCAGTGCTGTTGTCTTTTCTGTTAGACAAGTAAGCAGAAAGAGTTTTGGACTACCAGGGTATCATGGTCAAAATCAGTTCTTCTATTTGACCAGTCATTGCTCCCAACCTTATTTTCATTCAGGTTAATTTTATTTATTTTTGTTATATATCTATAAAAACTAAAGTGTCTGTAATTGTTTAAATGTTTAACAGTCTAAAATGTAATTTGTAATTAAATATCCCTTTGTCATTCTTCATAAAACAAAGATGAAAAACATTTTTTGGATTAAAAGCAAATTTGACTTTAAAAATGACTTTCCTTGGTACAAAATACCACAGGAATTTGAAAATCTGACTCTTTCCAGTGACAGCAAAGTCATTTTCGCATGAATTTCAATAGCACAATGTGGTCTGATATTTTGAACCAGAAAAATGTCACCTACTATTACAAACACCAAAAATGGGACATAGAAGACATGCCCACTACTTCTTTCTCATTTTTAAAACATGGTTTGTATTAGTTTGACAGTTTTTACCACTCAACACGAAAGTTTCTGAGAGAAAAAGAAACAGAAGGGGAATGTCACCTGATTCTTATAAAGAATTGTTTATAAACAAAACACATCCAGCCTTAATAGAATGGCTCTAGGACAAAATGTCAACCAAGAATTACGGTTCTAAAAATAGAACTAGTTGTGGAATTCAAGACCTTCCTCTGTTTTACATGGATAAAAACAAAACACATCTCCTAACGAAAATGCTCAATATATTTTTTTCCTCATTATATTTTCATTAAAATTCCTGCATCCCTACACTATTTTTCATTCATAAAGTCAGTTCTTCAAAAACCATCATCAACTTAAGTCACAAAAATGCACAAACACATGATCTCTCAGGAAATAATAATCATGAACAGAGCAGAAGAATCGAGATGAGTCATCTTTATTTCAAAACACAAAAATCTAATTTACTCAATCTATATATATTAATGCTTACTATGTGACAGGTCCATGAATTGCTTGTCTTTCTATCCTTTATCTAGTATTGTATTAAGTACATATCAGAATAACAATAATTTTTGTTTCATATTGAATGGATATGCTAATTAATTATAAGACTTAGAATAGTAGATTTTTAGGAAAAGATATCAAAGAACATTCAGCATCATTTAAATGCAACATAGAAGCTGTTGATGCTACCTATAATTTAGTAATTTTGTTTATTTAAATGACAATAACAACTGGGAAGTCATTGTAAAATAAACTTAAAATTACAGCACTTTGTGTGAGGTTGAGAATTGAAACTTCTTCCTACCTACGAGGGATAGAAGGAAACTGAGCAGCTCCTTAAGGAAGACATTCTTGTGTTGTTACACATATCACCCAGCCACAGAGTGTACCTATCCCAAAGTACTAATAATTTTGTCTAATTCACAGGGTTCCATGCTTTCTGATTTATACTGTTCACAATCCTGCTTTACTTATAAGCTGCTGCTTTTATTTTGTTGCCACATGTTCAATGATGGCATCATTGTTCCATGCTTCTGATCATTTGTCGGTGTGGGACTCTGGGAGAACATTTCATGTTAATGCTCTGAGCCATCTGCCAGAGAAGATCACAGATTATACTCTGATGTTCCTACTGGAAGTTTGATGCTAAAAGGCTTTGATTACAGACTTGAGGCTGAGGTGACAGACCAGTCGCAGTGTTGGAGAGCACACCCCTCTAAAAGGAAGGGGAATACAAGGAAAACCATCAGTGGAGTACTACTGTTCTACCCATGCTCCACTAAGTGTTAGGACTTTGTAGAAGAGCCTGATATACCAATTAAATAACCGACAGATGAGCAAAGGCAGTCTGTCTCATCTTAAGAGCACATACTGATGGATTGCTAGGGACTCCATGAAGGAGAGCGAGTCACCAACCACAGGCTAGGCAAATGAGTCACAATCTGGTCAGCAAAGTTAATATGGTCCTGCTGAATGCGGTAGTGTATGTCTGTAATCCCAGAAGCTCGGGAGGCTGAGGCAGGAGGATCACAAGTTCAAAACCAGCCTCAGCAATTTAGCAAGGCCTTAGGCAACTCAGCGAGACCCTCTTTCTAAATAAAACATATAAAAGAGCTGGAGATGTGGCTCAGTGGTTAAATACCTCTGAGTTCAATCCCCAGTACCAAAAAAAAGATCCAGAATGAGGGAAATTTAAGAATAAGTGGAAAAGGATAAGGACTACAGCAGAAAAATTAAACAAACTGTGATATGAAAGGAAAAACTTGGAGCATGACAGGTGATAGACATCTTCATTTGTACCACAAAATCTGTTATCTACCTTTCTGTACCATACTTTCTGCCTTGGGAAAATGACTTGTGTGGTCTATAGTGTGTCCCCTTGCTTTCTGGCTTCCAGGTGGGTCTGGCCAGTGGCATCCAGAGGAGGCTATCAGAGGAAAAGAGTGAGATTGTGGGTCCCTGTCAGATAGCCTCAGGTTGGCTTAATTCCTCAATCCAAGTCACATCACCTCTCCAGACAACTGTACTCTCCTTTCTTCTTCCCAGTTCCAGTCACCTCTCCATTTCCACATCTTTTGGTCCCAGGATAGTAATTATCCCTCTCTACTAACATTGGGATACTATATGGTTCCCCTAACCTCACCTTTATAAATAATACCTGCATTAAATTCTCAAATTATTCTAATTTGAGTGTATCATTTGCTTCCCAATGAGAGCTTGACACTAATGATTTTAAGATTTTGATCTTGGATGACTGTGAGGATAGGTGATGTTATTAGGTGAGATGAGGAATACAGTGAGATGAGTAAGCTCAACAGTGGAAAGGAAGTAAACCATGTTTCCAATTTGCTGCATGATAATTTTGGATCATCCACAGTGAGAGATTGGCAGTAAATGCAAAAGAAAACCTGTCCTAAAGATAGAGATAATAATTAATTTTTGTAAATTTATAAGACTTGATCTTTATTATAAAAACTAGTAATGATATGGAGAATTTATTTCCTTTAGCAAATAGAGCCAGAAAACTCTTGAAAATCACAAAACTACGAGAGCTTATTAGGGTGTTAATTATCACCTAACTGAGCTCTTTCCCTTTGTAAATGAGGTACCCAAAGTCTGCAGTTAGCTATCACAGGGAAAACAGTTAATGGCAGTGCTGGCACTAGAATCTACAGTTTCTGGGTTCTTACATCTGTGTTCTTCCTACAGAATGCAGCATTTATCTCTACTTGAATGGTTTCCACTAGCTAACAAGTACTGAATATCTAGTCTGCAGCCAATTCTCTGCTGGTTGACATGAGGAACAAAATAGAAGTATGAGAGTTTTCAAGCAGCTTATAGTCTTAGCCGACTGCCAACCCACACAAATGTAAAGAAGTGACAGTGCAAAACAGAAATGACTGTGTAAGCTAAAGGAGAGGGGGACATTTTATATGACAAGGGAACTGTCACTCAGCATTAGCATACTGAGTTTTTAGAGGTTTCATGTGAATTGTTGGTGTAAGGAGCTGAGAACAATCATTAGCCTTGATTATTTTCATAGCAATAAATGACTTTTATAGTACTTAAGCGTATGCTTAGTGATAAAGTAAGCAACTGTAATAAACTATACACCTATCTGCTCTTACCCTCAGAAATGACCCTTCTAAATGATGGTTTAAATTAAAACATATTGTGACAAATAAGAGAAATGAAATGATGGTCTTACTATTTGCGTATGAATGTATATGTATTCATGTATGTGTTTTTTTAACTGTAAACATATTTACATACTGATCCTTAGGAACCACTTTTTCTTCTGTTTATTTTGTGATTTGATAATACAATTCTAAACTATGCCAAGAACCTTCTTAATAGAAATTTTAACTAAACTGCCATTGTTCTTCTGTTTTCACTTTCTCAGCAACATTTATCAATGCCTAAAAATTTAGGAGCTTAGCCTTTTGTAAGGGGAATTTTTTTTTTTTTTACGTCTGAAGAGCTAGTCTCAATTTGGGAGTTACTGCTCTCTATGTGTCTACTTGGTCTGAGAGTAATGTCAGCAAGATGGTGGAATAGGACTTTCCAATACTCATTACCCCACAGAAACATGAGATTGAGCAAGCAACTATATAAGAAAACATCTTTGTAATGGCTAAGAGCACATGGGTCTAACCAAGAAATAAGAAAACACACTGAAAAGAGCAGAAAGGAAAATTACCCACATCACTACTCCTCAAACCCCAGGCAGCACCACCTGGTGGGAGACCTACTTGGGGGAAGGACAGGGAAGCAAGCCTCAGACTTTGCCTCAAACACAAACAATGGACCTTCCTCAGTAAAATCCAGCACCAGGAGGACCCACTGGGTCTCAAACTCCAGACGGATACCCATGTACTGCCCTAACACCAGTCTGGCTCCAGATTTCAGGGATTCCCTGGGGACCTGGTCTCCTGTCTGCTCCACTGCAAAATCAACTCCACTGGCTTAGGCTCCAGATTAGGTAACTCAGATTGGGTTAGCTCTAGCATCCTTGGGATCCAAACTTCCCCTAGCACCAGATCATTTCCCTCATCATCAGGTCAACATCTGGGCATCCAGTCTCTTAGTAGAGGCTTTAGGCCAGTCCCTATTAGTACAGGTGTCAGGTCCACTCCCAATTACAATAACCTCATAAAAAACAAAATACTCAGGAATAAATTTAATCAGGGCGGTAAATGATCTATATTTTGAAATTTATAAAGAAATGATAAACTAATACAGACACAAATAAATAACTATGTCCAATGTTAATATTGTTAAAGTATTTAGAGATTCAATGCATTTCCTATAAAATTTTCAGTGACATTTTTTCACAGAATAGAAAAAAAAAATTCTAAAATTTATATGAAAACACAAAAGACCCCAAATAGCAGAGCGATCTTAAGCAAAAAGAACAATGCTACCTGTTATGGTTTAGATATGAGATGCCCCCCAAAGACCATGTGGGAGACAATGCAAGAAAGTTTAGAGATAAAATGATTATGAGAGGTTTAATCTAATCAGTTCATTAATCCACTGATATAGATTACTGAATGATAACTGCAAGGGAATGAGTGACTGAAGGTGAGTCACTGGGGGCATGAGTTTGGGGTTTATATTTTGTTCCTGGTAAGCAGAGCTTTTTCTGCTTCCTGCATGCGGTGCTCTGAGCTGGTTCTTCCTCCACACCCTTCTGCCATGATGTTTTGCCACACCTCAGGCCCAGAAAAATGGAGTTGGGCTGTTGGTGGACTGAGAACTCTGAAACCATGATCCCCAAATAAACTTTCCTTCCTCTATATTATTCTTGTCCCGTATTTTGGTCAGAGCAACAAAAACTGCTACCTAAAACACTTCCATTCGGTATAGCAATCCCACAACTCAGTACATATTCATAGGAAATGAAATCAGTTAAAGACTATCCATATTACCATGTTCATTTCAGCATTGTTTACAATAGCCAAGATGTAGAATTAACCTAATTGTTCATCAATGGGTTTATGAAGATAGAATATATGTATACACAAAGCAATACTATTCTTTAAAAAAAGAAAATGTTGTGATTTGAGATGATGTGGAAGAATCTGGAAGATATTCTGCTAAGTGAAATAAGCCAGGCACAGAAAGACAAACACTACATGATCTTTCTTAGGTGCAGAACTTTAAAAAGATGAATTTGTAGATGTAGAAAGTAGAGGGAAGAGTAAGGGATGCTGGTCAAAGGTACAAGTTTTAGTTAGACATGAGGAATACATTTTTGAGATTCATTACACAATTTGGTAAGTATAATTAATAATAATATATTGCATATTTCAAATTTACTAAAAGAGTACATTTTAATTTTATCATCACAAAAATGATAAATATGTGAGATTATAGGTATGTTAATTAGCTTGGATTAATCATTCCATAATGTATACAAATACCAAAACATCACCTTGTATCCTCTAAATATATGTCATTATTATTTAACAATTGAAAACATAATTGTTCTCCCTTCATCTGAAAGGAGAAAGTTTATTTTGTAAATTATAAAGATTCTAAATTTTCTACTTTTCTACCTACTATCCTTAAATAACACTGGACTTTAACAATGTTTAAAAATGGCACTAAAAGGCTGGGGCTGGGGCTCAGCAGCTGAGCTCTTGCCTGGCATGTGTGAAGCACTGGGTTTGATCCTTAGAACCACATAAACAACAACAACAACAACAAAAGGCTTTCTGTCCATACACAACTACAAATTAAAAAAAAAATGCAATGAAGCCAAGCATGGTGGAACATATTTGTAATCCCAGTGGCTTGGGAGGCTGAGGCAGGGGGATCAGAAGTTTAAAGCGAGCCTTAGCAATTTAGTTAGACAATGTTTCAAAATAAAAAATAAAGGTAAGCTTAGGGTTAAGCACTCCTAGATCCAATCCCCAGTACCAAAAGAATAAAAAGCAATAAATAAATAAATAAATAAATAAACAAGTAAAACCCAAGAATGCCCAATGAACTAATACTTATGAAGGAAAAACCTCAGTAGACAAGCAATTGTCCCCAAAGATCTTTATCAAGGAATCTATTTTATATAAAACTCAGTTGAAAAAAAGATCAAGTAAGCACATTTCTGAACATGTAACTTAGTACAGTCAGAAACAGGCACCTAGTCTGCCTGTGTGATGCAGGATATCTTTTTGTTGTTGTTGTTCTGGTGATTCATCCCAGGGACACTTTATCCAAGGTCTCACTAAATTTCCAAGGCTAGCCTTGAACTTGTGATCCTCTGCTTCAGCCTCCCAAGTAGCTGGAATTATGGCATGCACCACCATGTCCAGTATGTAGGGAAGTCTCAGACAACAGACCATTGTAAAGACAATGACTACCTCAAAGTACAGGTTCTAGTTAAGGCTTCAATTGTATATGTGTGTGTTTACACACTGTTGTCTAAACAAAGAATGGCTGTGCGCTCAATTCTGTGTGTGAACCACCAGTTTGTGATGTCCATTAGAAAATTAAGTTGAACACTTCTTTTTACATTTTCTTTGGTGGAAGTTTTTCATTCCTTGGGCCATCTAATTCTAGACATTTTATTATCAACCCTTCCCTTTATTTTCAATTTTATAAGAAGAATAAGAGAGTCCAAAATATCTTGGGTGAAAGTGAATATCTTAAGTTTCATTTCCTAGGAATTAGAAAGAAAAAAAAAAAGCCTTTCACTGAGTGCTACTCAACTTCTAAAGTTCTTCTACACAAAAAACAAAGGAGAGATTTCATGAGATGCCAGGTGTATAGAGCAGGTCACTGATAGAAATCAGGTGTAATTCAGATTAGCTAAGAAATACTGACATCCTAAATACTAAGAACCAAGCTGTAAAGCAAAGCATTATCTTAGATTCATTCTACAAGTAAACAAAAAAATGCTATTATCTAAATGTTGGCCTTATCTTGTAGTCTCAAAGAACCACAGTTTGACTTCAAGTTCACTCAAGCATATTAATGGGAGACAGGAAGTCTGCACAAACCAGTTCAATTATCAGTACTCTGGCATTAATCACTATGAGAAGGAAAATTTGGCTCAGCTGACAGTCATATCTTACACCAATACTAGTGTAACAATACCATCTAAGTTTACTCCTAGAGCCTATAATTCAAGTATGAAAATACTCACATATACAGCCAATGAACAAGAAATTCCACAACACAGATATTCCTGATTAATATGAAGAGTTTTCCCCTCATATACTTACATATTATACCTTTACAAGGTCTTTTTCTTTACTCAATAATTCTTAGACATATTCTACTTTTCAGTACATTCAAAACTATGACAGATTTTATTATAGAATTATGCTACCCAATCTTTGGAAGGTTTCTCAAAGCTGGGTTTCAATTATGTTAAACACATACCATATGAACTGGAATGTAATTTTTAAAGTGCACAAAATTATATTGACCAAGTGAACCATAGGTCCATTTTCATTTTGTAAAACTGTATTATTATGCAATTTCATTCTCTGGTATCTCCCTTTCCCTAGATTATGTTATGTGCAAGTACAAATATATCATAATGAATCCCAATATTATGTATAATTATAATGCACCAATAAAAACTAAAATTGTATTACTGTTGATGCAGTGCAAATCCAACAAACATTATTTAAATCTCAGATACTTACTGTGGTTGGAAAATAACGACTGGTTTTGAATTTTTTCAGAGCCATAGAAGAGGTATAGGTGCCCAAGAAGAGGATGAAAGACATAAGTGTGATATCAGGGACAAAATCGCAGTTGTTCCCCACAAGCTTTCCTCCGTATTTCAAACACTCCTTCTTCGACAAAAATTCCCAGTCAAAGGTAGAATTATGGTACTGAAGAAGAAAAAAAAAGAGGTTTTTTTTGTTTTTGTTTTTTGTTTTTAGGGAATACTGATATGTCAAAAATAGCTTTTGATACTTGATGGACAATATAGGGATTATAGTAAAAGTTTCTGCAAAATTCTGAGACAATCTTTAGAGAATGAAACCTGGTAAGACTTTACTGGAATAACAGGTGAGGCGACACAGACATGAGCAATTACTGAAACTACATGAGAAAGATGCAGCCTGTTACCTAGCTTGTGCTGCCACCTTACAATCACCCATTTGTTGAATGGAAACAAACCCCAAAGTCCTTTCCTGTCAATGCTCCGAGAGTAAACTGAGGTACATGAACATCCTAAGTCTCAAATAGGAGACTCTCAGAAACACCTTTCTTGTTCAAAAAGTACTTTGGCAGTGCAGAGCTTTGTATGCATCTGCTTGATGGCCCTATTAATGCTCTCAACATTCAACAGGCTCACTACTCAGCGAGCACTTTTCAGATAGACTACTTCTTTTCTCATTTTTTCTTGTCAACTCCAGGTCAGCATTACTGGCATCCATCATTAGAATGGCTGTGATGTCTTAAAGTCAGTGGCCTCCTGTACAGGACACTATCCCTATATTACATGGCCTCAAATGTATAAGCCACTTTTCATATATTGCTGTCATGTCAGTGCTGCACTCCTCTCTTGCAGCTCATTCCTCTATTTTCTGTTTCTAATACGCAGCAGAACCCTTTGGCTATTATCAGTATGGCCAGGCACTCACCCCAAGGTGCTCTATTAATTAGCTGCTATTAGCTCACAACTGGCTCTTTTTCTGGAGAACTGCCTTTAACCACACAAGAGCTACCTTACCTGGACTGCTAGAGTCTCTCATAGCCCATTACTGACCATCACCAACAGAGAGAAAAAAACTAACCTATTTGTTTCAAAGTAGAAGCAGCTCTTTGGCACAATTTAGGCCCTGGAACTCCCCATAGAGTTAGGCTAATGCTAAACTCAGCTGGGACCACATCCTTGTTTAACTCCTTCCATGTCCCAAACTGCTTCTTTCTTTCACTGTTTTTATTGAGAACAGCACCTGAAATTCCTGTAGTAGATTCTGTTTCCAAAACAATTTACTTGAATTACTGGCTAATTAAAATTAATGGCTGTTAAGCCTAAGAAACTTTTTCTAGAATATTACAGTGTGGAGAAAATCTAGAGATAATTTCACGTGATTTTTCAAAACCCTTAGTATTCAATTGTCCTGAAAGATGATCATTCATCCTCTGCTTGAACATTTTCTGTGATAAGCAGTTTCCTGGTAGCTCATTCCCCTTTATTACTAAAATTCCTGTGCAGCTATTTCTTATATTTGAGTCTTCTTAAATGCTTATACTTTGAGTGAGTTTCTTTTGATATACAAAAAGTTTTCTTGTATACCTTGACAATTATGGCCATTTCCAGGAGATAGATTTTGAAATCTTACCCGTCTAAATGAATGCCAATGTGGTTGGGTGTAAAGGATGGGTGTCTCAGCTTAGAAACATTCTAAATACTTTAACTTCTATCCTTATGGGTCCAGGACTAATAAGTATATCATGTGCTAACAGAAGAGTTATTTGAAAACACCATGCAAATACATGTGGACAGATAAATGTCTCCTGTCCATTATAGGAAAGAGATCTGCCTCACACCAAACCCATATCACCAACATTTTTTTACCATTTTATAAATTTCTCTTGATATGAGCAATCTAGTTATAAAAGACTCTCTGGACAGAAAGAGTTCATATTTTTATAGGGCTCAAAAGGTAAAGTGCTTACATAAGTCAATAAAAAAAAATAAACTCTAGGTCTTTCCTTGAAATATTTTTCTATGTTAACTTCAACTTGTAAACAGCTGAGTTGCATAACTGCTTTTTTATCAAACCCTGCTCCTGGAAAAGGTGATTAATCATGTCTCATTTTACTTTTTAGATTTCTGCATGTGGATGATTTTAGGAAAATGCATTTAAAGTTTAGAGATACTAATAGTAACAGATTTCTTTTTTAAAAAAATCAGCAAAAATGTACCCAAATTTCACTTCTGCATTTTGATAATCAGCAAGTATCCTCTTCATAGAGTTCCCCAAAGAGGTGAGATGCATTGAAACAATCACAATAGGCAGTTTTATCAATTTTCTTACAAAGATTCAGATTGAAGTGAAACTGCACAGATGTACATGAAATAAATGATGAGCATGTTTTCTTGCTTACATTAACATAAAATACCAGCATCCATATTTTGTAAGCCCCAAATAATTCTCTATATCATTATATCAAATTTGTTTTGCCTCCAAACAGCATCTTTCCCTAGGGACTTCAGTTTAAAACCTTTAGGCAGCTTCCATGATCTCAGCATGTATAATATTTCTGCACACACAGTTTTCTTCTCCCATAAAACTTAAGCTATATCAAATAAATGATTCTATTTAAATATCACTGAAAAGACATCTGTATTATCCTTATTATTTAAGAGTTGTCATTTCATATCAGCTGATGTCAATGAAGGTTAACTCTGTATATCTTCTGGCAGGATCCATTTCATGAAGAAATTAACCCATGCCCATCACTACCATCTTTGTTAAGCCATTACCTCCTACAGGCTTGATGGGGGAAACTGAGCTCACTTCACTACCACTGTCCTTAACCCCTTTAGAGATGATTCTCTGTGGTTTTGATCTTTATATCCTATGCAAAATTCTTCGTGCAGTGGTTAAATTACAAAATCAGAACTTTTAGGAACAAGACAAATGGGAACAGAATTCCCCTCTGCCTATCAGAACTCTTACAACATATTCTGTCTTTTTCTTAGGATACTTATAACTTTCTATTTTCATTTGTACTGCAGTTTAGTGGTATGACTTTGGAAATGCTTGAGGAGATGTCTAATGAGCCAGGAGAGCTGAATCCAGAAGAGATGTCAAGTTTGGAGACATTGACTTAAAAGTCATCTGTAAAGATCTGATCCCTGGATCGATCAGACTTACTATAACTACAAAGATGTTGAAAAAAAGACTGTGAACCATCCTGTGCATCCATGGGAGTGAGAAAAAGTTTGTGGAAGTCATCAGAGTGAAAGGTAAGAGGAGAAGTACAATGGGCTGAGATATGAATGGAAGTGAAAAAATTCCAACAGCAATTAATTACAGACTATTTTTTTCCCAAGGAATACAGTAATGAAGAATAAGCTAGAACACATGAGCCCTGCAAGGTCAAAACAAATTTCTCAGGGTTAGTGAAGACTTTTGAGGTGTTTCCATGAATAAGAATGGGGATGAAAGGGGAAAGGGGTAGCTGGAATAACAAGAACAGAGAAAAAAAGACAAAAAAAAAAAAGAGATCAGAGAGGGAAAGACAGATAAAGACTGAACAACTGTTGGACTGGGATGGCTGAAAGACAAAACTGATAAAAGTATAGAGCTTGAGGGCCAAAGGGACTGTGCATCACCAAAAAAACAAATAAATAAAATACGGAAGGGGGAAAATAGCAGACCAAGACAGAGGAGAGTTCAAGGTAGAACACAGTGGGCACCAGAGAAATCTTACTTAACTGAGTGAATAAAATCTTTCATCAGGTCTGGAATATTTGATACAGTCAAGGAAGAACTCTATCAATTTACCCTTTCTATCTAGAGGACAAAATTAAAGTAAAATAACTTTCAATTTAGAATTACCTGGTAAAACACAGGATTCCCAATTACACTTGAATTTCAGCTAAACAATGAATAATATTTTTATTATTAAGCCAGTCCCTATGCACTATTTAGGACATAGTTATATTAACATATTGTTCAATACTTGTTTTTATTTGTTTATTAAATATTTATCAATATTTATTTTTATTTGTTAAATTTGGTAATGCTAAATCAATTAGATTTAGGAATGACAGAGTAAGGGAGCAATGAACACAGAAATACCAGTGACCAACTCTGGATGTGTATTTCTTCATGTATTCACAAAAAGAAAGAAAACGAATTAGATGCTATGAACAAAAATGCTGATGTGGGGGGACACACAGTGCTTCATTTGCCTAACCAATAAGTCCTTATTAAAAATGCATGGGTGGGGGCTGGGGTTGTAGCTCAGCGGTAAAGCGCTTGCCTTGCACATGTGAGGCACTGGGTTCAATCCTCAGCACCACATAAAAATAAATAAAAAAACAAAATAAAGTCATTGTGTCCATCTACAACTAAAAAAAAAAAATTAAAAAATGCATGAGTGACCAGCCTAGATGCCCATCAATAGATGAATGGATAAAGAATCTATGGTATATATGCACAATGGAACATTACTCAGCATTAAAAGAGAATAAAATCATGGCATTTGCAAGTAAATGGATAGAGCTGGAGAATATTAGGCTAAGCGAAGTAAGCCAATCTCAAAAAAACTAAAGGCCAAATGTTTTCTCTGATTAGTGGATGCTGATCCATGATGGTGGGAAGAAGGGAAGAACTTTGGATTGGGCAAAGGGGAGGGGAAGAAAGATGGTGAAATGAGATAGACATCATTACCCTAGGTACATGTATGAATGCACAAATGGTGTCTCTACACTGTGTACAACCAGAGAATTGAAATGTTGCATTGCATCTGTGTACAATGAATTAAAATGTATTCTGCTGTCATGTACAACTAAGTAGAATACATAAATAATAATAAATAATTACAAATAAATAATAACAAATAATAAAATTCTTAACAGTAGAATGTATGCTGACTGATTTATTTCAATATGTAAACATCATAGCATCATCCCCAAATGAAAAAGTGAGCGATATGAGGCAGGTTGGGGCAAATGCTGAGAGCCATTAAAGGTGAGATGCTGTGTACATAAGAGTCACTTATACTCTTCTATTTTAGTGTGTATTTGGAACTTTCTGTAATAATTTTGAAAATAAGAGCACATGTATCCAAGGAGACTTAAGGACAAAATGATGTTTACACTTGACTTTCTCAATGGGAGAAAAATCACAAGGATGCTATGCACAAGGAGATTAATATGACATTCCGTTTCCCGTGAAAATGAATGTTAACTCCTAGAATCACCCTGAAGGTACATCAAATCAAACCACTTTTGCTTCCATGTCTGACTGTCAAGCATAATTTATGTGACGGTAATAGTTCTTAGTCCTATGATTAACAGCATCTCTGCATGGACATGATATGCTTCACTGGATAATATAATAAGCAAAAAATAAATAAAGGTCCTACACTACTCTCCTTGAGTATTGACTGATAAAATATGGGCCTTTTACATATAATTGAGGGTGATACTATAAACAAAAGGTTAAGATCAAGTAGACGAGGATGCAAAGAAATCTAAATAAACAAAATTTCAAAATAGTACCAGTCCTTCATAACAGAAGAGACCCAGGGCTGCTTCATCACAGAGCAGCAGGTAAAAGATACAGCAGGTGAAAGATACATCCAAATGAGGAGAAATAAGTCAAATCTCAAACGAAATTTTAATGACTGCAGATTAGAATTCAAAGGAGTCCTAGGATGTATATTCACTCACCAAATTTTTTCATGGTCTTTGCCAAATGCACCACAAGACATGAAAGATTGGTGGTTGAACTGGAGACCAGAGAGAAATCTCTTTTAGACACATGTAGCTCCTACCAAAGGCAAGAAAGTCACTTTCTTAAGAAGGAACACAGCCACATCAATGTTTACAGCAGCACAATTCACAATAGTTAAACTGTGGAACCAGCCTAGGTGCCCTTCCATAGATGAATGGATAAAAAAATGTGGCATATATACACAATGAAATATTACTCAGCAATAAAAGAGAATAAAATCATGGCATTTGCAGGTAAATGGGTGGAGTTAGAGAAGATAATGCTAAGTGAAGTTAGCCAATCCCAAAAATCCAAATGCCAAATGTTTTCTTTGTTATAAGGAGACTGATTCATAGTAGGATAGGGAGCAGGAGCATGGGAGGAATAGATGAACTATAGATAGGGCAGAGGGGTTGGAGGGGAAGGGAGCGGGCATGGGGTTATTAATGATGGTGGAATGTGATGATCATTATTATCCCAAGTACAGGTATGTAGATACCAGTTGGTGTGAATATACTGTGTATACAACCAGAGATATGAAAAACTGTGCTCTGTATGTGTAATAAGAATTGTAATGCATTCCACTGTCATATAAATAAAAAAATTTAAAAATAATAAATAAATAAAAAGATGGGAGGCAGGGAATCAGAGCTGAGAGAAACCTCTCTGAGACATTCAGCGGGAAGAAGCCTTCTTAAAGGACTAAGGAATCTGCCCTCTGAAGGTTTAGGATAGAGAAATTAGGCAAAGAAATATCTCCCAAGGCTAATAAAGCTGAGGAACAAAACAAGATGCACAGCATTCCATGGGACTTTCAGGATGATGGAAATATTCTTTCTCTTGTTTGGATGGTAGTTGCATCGTGTACACAACTGTTGAAACTCACTTCAGTGAATGCTTCAGAACTGTGTACTGTAAAAGATGTCTCAATATAATTTATAAAAAGAGAAATCTGATGTTAATACAAATATTAACTAATCCTTTCAAACACTTGCTCAGAAGGGACTTATATCAGAGTTTGAAACCTGGGCCCTTCCTGAGAGCTAGAAACTGGAAGCCAGCAGATCTTAATGCTCCTCATTTAAATACACTATCCATCAGCTGGGTGTGGTTTCAATGTTTTTCAGGGACTTTCTTAAAAGAAAAAAAAAATCATTTGCAGGTTAAAGGGAAATGACAAGTGAGAAATCTACAGAAAAATTGGGTAAGGTAAGACAAAATAAAATACAATGGTTTCAACAATAAATGGAAATGCTGAAAATCCTGCCTCTTTTTCTAGAGTTCTAGTCTCTATCTAGATGCTCAAATGTCCCCTTTTCCTGCTCTTTCCTGCTCTTTCCCGCTGAAACATACCCCTACCACCAGGAAGAAGAAAACTTGTCTTCATGCTAATGAAGCTGAAGGGAAAAGGCCTTCCTTCCTCTGACAGGATGCTCTCAGGGGGGCCCTATGAGAGGCAGGCTTGCTGGCCCAGGGGCTGCATGTCACTTCTACTGCACCTTCTCATCATCAATTACGACTAAAATGGAAAGAAAGAAATGAAGTGCTGATGACTGCGTGTCCTAGGAAAGGTTCAGGGTAGCAGAGCTGCCACGGTCAAGCAAACAGAGGAATCAGCAGTCTATCAAAAGCAGTGGCTTCTAACTTCTCCCTACTAACCTTCTGTGTTATGGAGGTAGAATGGTTTAGTGGTGTGGTCATAATAAAGAGAATAATAACATACCCAACACCGGAAGAAAGATGACTATATGTCAGCCTGCTAAGCATGGCCTATCTATTAATTTGACCTTTATGCTACTTGTGAACTATTATCATTACCATGTTACAGATAGATCACTGAGAAGCGTCTACAGTCTGTTAAGTTACGGGCTCTGCATTTGAAACCAGGCAGTCTGGCACAAAAAGTCACTCAAAGTCCTTCTACATGAAGCACTATGCAGACCCTGTTTTCTCTGTCTGTCTCTCTCATAAACACACACACACACACACACACACACACACACACACACAAAAAAAATCAAACATGAAAAAATAGAGAGGTAAGGTTTGAAGTCAGAGAAAACTCTAACAGTAAGGAAAGAAGTCAAGAAGAGAGCCACAGAATATGAAAATAAGAGAGAAATGGGGTCATGTAAGAGTTGCCCAGGAAGGATACAAAACATCATCTCTGAAAGGGATGTTGTGGGCACTCACTCCATAATATCTGCAGAAGTGTTCTGGTCTCCTGAGAGATGGGCACTCTATCAATACAAGGTATTATCCTTTCTGTCTTTAAAACTGAAAGGCTGATATTCTTTGGTAAGATTCCATATTCAGCATAAAAGGAGCACAATCAGAAGCCTGAAATGGCACTTTCCCCTTTTTCTCCCATATAAAAGTCTCCTTCCAGTGTGTGACCTTCCATGCAAAACAGCTCATTTTTAAAGCTTAGTTCCAGTCCCTTGAAGATCCTTGGTTACAAGCCATGGGAAAGGATACCATGTGATGGAGGCCTTTCTAAGTGACAGGGGAAATGTCCTGCTGCAATCTCCCTTAGTGAAGAGAACACAGCACCATTTGGCCAGTCAGAATTCTTAACCATGCTACTGAGAGAATACCAGACTCTCTTTTCCACAACTCTCATTTTTCCTTGTGAAAATATTTCAAGGTCACAGTTAATGGAATATAGAAGTTAATTTCTTATGAAGATTCGAAAGCATTTTACAAATAAACTGTGGCTTCGATTTCTTTTCAACAGGAGGAAAAAGGTTAACTAGAGCAAATAAAAGTGTTCTTTTTCAGTCTCTCTACTACCAAGGATTATTAAATGTTCATTCATGTTAGGATTGCAGAATTGGAGATGACATCATATTATGAATATTATTATTACAAAAAGTACACAGAATACGGTCAGCAGACAGGTGGTTTGAAATTTAAGTCACTTACCATGTCAGTAGAAGAAACAGTTGGAAAATCCTCTGGGGCCAGTATGGTATCATTAGATATTGAGATATTAACTGTAAGAAAAGGACAATTGGACAATTTTTTACCATAAAAATAAAACAGAAACAATCTAAAAGCATAGTTCATGTCTCTCTTTAAATAAAGTTAGCTATTAAAAATTCTTCAATAGCAACAAAAGGGCACAATAAATTTTTATTATAACTTCACATTTTATCTAGATAAAATAATCAAAGATTTAAACACATCTGTTGTGCTCTAATCTGATAAGAAACAACATTTAAGGAAATGGAATTAAAATTTGTTTCAGTTCAAAAAAATATATATTACTAAAATACACTCAATATATTTTGACTAATGAAAGAAATGATTGCTAATGATTAAGTTGATCACTGGCTTCATGTACAGTAAAAATCTCATAAATTGGATCTTAACTAAATAAGAATAAGTAACTTTTAGAAATTTGGACCACATGTGAGAAAGTATATCATGGCAAATGGTAAAAATAAGCACTAACTAAATAATGTAAATTTAAAGGAAAACAATATTTAATCTAATTTAAAAATTACTATTATAAAATGTGGCATCATTTCTTTATTTAAGATATCACTGAAGAACTTAATTCATTTCTTAAACCAATCCCTTTGAAAATATTTTATTCATTTTTCAAAATTTTATGGGTGTGAAAATTAAAACATAATATTTTTATTAAAATGTTTATCAGATAAATCTTTCTCTCTCTCTTTTTAATACCTTTATTTTATTTATTTTTATGTGGTGCTGAGGATCGAACCCAGGGCCTCGCACATGCTAAGCAAGTGCTCTACCAATGAGTCACAACCCCAGTCCCATAAATCTCTCTTCTTATGAGAAGACATATACTATAAAATAAATTGTAACACAGACTATTCTCTATTTATGGAAATACAAAATTACAACTATCATTTTATGTCTTTGAGGACCTCATAGTTGATTTAACATTTGAAATGCAAATTAGCATGGTCCTCACCCCATCCAATCAAAGCCCTTAACCCGACTCTTAGTTTGCCATGTTTCAGATCCTGCTGATGCCAACCTTAAAAGAAAAACACATCACTGTTTATTTGTTGGATGACATTTTAAATATGAGATGGAGGATGGAGAAAGAGAAGAGAATGCCTTGTTTACTACTTTTTTCTAGAATCTAACCAGTCTGGTTCTTAACTAACAAAAAGTCAAAAATATTTGTTTACTGTTAATAAAGGAAACTAGAAAGATGAGTCTTTAATGACAATAAATAAATAAATAAATAAATAAGGGCTGATAAAGGCAGAAGGAAAAAAAAATAAGGAAAACAAACTAAAGGAGAGAAAAGATTTAATCTAAGTCCAAGTTTTGCTCAATTTTGGAATCCACTCTGATCTTTGAAGGTTCTGCAATATGAAACTATTAGCCTAAAGGTAGGGATTTTCAGGGTTTTTCTGTCATAGGCACACTAGACATTTTCTTACTCTGCTTCTTTTATAAATCAGAGAGAATCAAATGGACTAAAGGACACCTGGTTTAAACAATAAAATGAAACAAGAATCTAGTCCTAAAAAGGAAAATGTTAGTAAATTATTAGTACTAATAATTTGGTAGGCCTTTTTTTTTTTTACTATTTTGCTCTAAAAAGCTTAATGTTTTATTAAATTACTCCATTTGTTCATTTAGCCTAACAGAAGAAAAAATAGACCCAAATCTGATCACATTGGCCTAGGATCTGACTTCCTTAACAAGACTCCTAAAGCACAAGAAGTAAAATCAAGAATCAATAAATGGTAGATAGGATGGATTCAAATTAAAAAGCTTCTTCTCAGCAAAGGAAACAATTAATAACCTGAGAAGAGAGTCTACAGAGTGAGATAAAATCTTTACCACATGAACCTCTGATAAAGCATTAATCTCTAGGATATATAAAGAACTCAAAAAACTTAACACCAAAAACAACAACAAATAGCCCAATCAGTAAATGGGGAAAGGAATTGAACAAGACACTTCTCATAAGAAGAAATACAATTCATCAACAAATATATGAAAAAGTGTCCAACATCTCTAGCAATTAGAGAAATGCAAATCAAAACTACTCTAAGATTTCATCTCACTTCTATCAGAATGGCAATCATCAAGAACACAGGTAACAATAAATGTTGGCGAGGATGTGGTGAAAAAGGCACACTCATACCTTGCTTGTGGGACTGCAAATTGGTGCAACCTCTATGGAAAGCAGAATGGAGATTCCTCAGAAAATTGGGAATGGAACCACCATTTGACCCAACTATCCCACTCCTTGGTTTATACCCAAAAGACTTAAAATCAGCATACTATAGTGATGCAGCCACATCAATGTTTATAGCAGCTCAATTCACAATAGCTAGACTATGGAACCAACCTAGCTGTCCCTCAATAGATGAACGCATAAAGAAAATGTGATATATATACACAATGGAATATTACTCAGCTTTAAAGAAGAGTGAAATTATGACATTTGTCAGTAAATGGTTGGAGTTGGAGAATATCATGCTAAGTGAAATAAACCAGTCCCACAAAACCAAAGGCCAAATGTTTTCTCTAGTATGTGGATGCTATTCACAATAAGGTAGGGGGTACTAGGGAGGAATTAGCATTACCTTAGATTAGGTAGAAGGAAGTGATGAGAGATGAGGGGAAGGGATGTGGGGATAGGAAAGATAGTAGAATAAAACAGACATTATTACTTTATGTATATATGTGACTTCAAGACCAATATGATTCTGCAACATGTACACTCAGAAAAATGAGAAATTATATCCCATCTATGTATATCGAAGTGCATAAATGCATTCTACTGTCATGTATAACTAATTAAAACAAATAAAAAATTTAAAATAAAAACACCCTAGAACAAATCATAGGCATAATTTTATACCTGATTTGTATAATAGATGGACTCTGAAACAAGATTACTTTCCTAGTATTACAGAGTCAATCAGAAGCAAAACTGGTCCAAGACATCATTCAACATTCATTCTCCTCCTATCCAGTTTCTAATCACAAAAATCAAGATGATTTATGTTGCCAGAGAACTCAAGGAAGGTAGGATAGTACCCGCCTATGTTAGATGATATGACACGTCAGTTATGAGCTGAGACGTCTCATCCTCTGAGCTTTTGAAGAAACAGCATATGTTAAGTCACAGTCACTACTTAGATGGCATTTGAGAAGTTGTTCTTTCTGAGATAGATTATTTAATGCAATTTCATCATCTTCCTGTCATAAGACAGACACTTTTCTATGTTAAAAAGGGTTAAGACCACTTGAATCAAACTGTGAAATATGATATGTCAAGAACTATCTAATGTTTTGAACAACCAACAATAAAAATTTAAAAAAAGGGTTAAGAAAATGAATAATGGATAATAAAGGCCAGCAGTGTACTAAAATAAGATTCCAATCTGGACTTTCAGTAATTGCTCTCAAGTTTTGGATGCACATCAATTCTGCTCATTTAGATTCCTTTATATTTTCATTTTCCTCTAAGACAAACTATTAAAGTACACTGGCTATCAAAATCCCAGAAGACCTGCATCTAAAGGACAAGAAAAAGTATGCGATACTTTGCTTATTTAATAAGCAACTGTTTCAAAAGAAGCACTTCAAAATAAATATATAAAAAAGTACTTCTGTAAACAAATATTGGCAGGGTGTGGTAGAGTCCATAAATAAGATTAAAAGTAAATTTCTTTAGGCTCACAGATGAGAAAACGATTAATTACAGTTGGGAGCTTGGTCTATAAGAGCCGTTGGTCACCACTTGGATCCAGACTCATGCAGTGTAAATGATTTGGCAACCAACTGTAAAATGATCTATTTATATGGAATCTGTGATATCCTTGATTAAAATTATGGAAAGGTCAAATGGAAAAGCCAAAATACACTCTGTCTCTATTTGTTCAGTAACATGGCTTATGAAGTAAAGAATCTCTTTGTTCTACGAATTTGGTTAATTTAGATTGAACCAAATACTACTCTGAGGGTCTCATCTCACTTGGTTTCAGGGAGTTTCCACAGGTGGATGGTTTTCTGTTACTTGAATTTTCACTTCCCGTTCTTTCTTCCCACATATCAAATGCCCATGATCCTCGAGAAGGGGGGAATGAATATTGTCAGTAACAAACATTTTAAAGTGTGTCTGTGACTTTCCAACAAAGAGATCAAGGCTGGCTTTAGCTGTGGGACCTAAAAGAGGAAAAAGGAGGTGACATCCACGTCTCAGTGTTGGCACATCTCCCACATAGGGAATATCATTGCACTGCTAAAGGTTTCCCCTCTTTATCCTTTTTCAGGAACTACCATAGCTCTTCTGATGTACCCATTAGCAGATATGTTGTCAGAAATATGCACAAGCTCACTCAAGGCCATGAGGTCCAGTATGAACAACAACTAGCACAAAGAACAGAACAATCTCCTTCAGTGGACCCAACATCACAATATAGAGAAGGGAGTACCAGGCAAACTGGGCTTGGATTTTGGCTTCTGAAAACAGCACCCTCAAACTCCCTCACCAAGTTTTGAGGAAGTTACTTCACTCCTCTCATTTGTGAAACTGGATTTGAAAACACCTACCTCATGAGGTTACTGTGCAAATTAAATACAAAATACAGGCAAAATTGTTAGCACAGTGTCCAGTATCAGATAAGATCTAAATATGAGGTGCTAAGATTACTTCCAGCTCTATGACCTAGAGAAAGAATTTGCTCATGAAAAAAAGTCAGCTACCTCTCAAGGTTTTTGTGATGATTAAACATACACATATAGTCTTATTAAAACACAGTTTATGGGCTGGTGTTGTGGCTCAGAGTAGAGCACTCACCTAGCATGTGTGAGGCATTGGGTTCAATCCTCAGCACCACATAAAATAAAATAAAGATATTGTGTCCACCTATAATTAAAAATAATTTTTTTAAAAAAACACAGTTTACTAAAATCTCCTAATAAAATGCCTGGCATCTGAAGTATATTTATTAAATATTAACCCAATCTGAACATGTACCCTCGACATAGTTTCTTAGGATTATAATAATGTGGAACTGATTAAGCTGATGTAAGCAAGAAAAAGTTTAAGATTATTCTCCACAACAATAAAATCTTTATGTTTTATCTCATTCTATTTAAGTGGCATCTTAAGGAAATTGAGTAACTAGAAAATAGATGCAGGATGAAACTGAATACCTTCTTGCTACATGGTCATGTTAAATTTATTTTAGGGTTCTAGATAACTTGAGCACACTAGCATCTCTTGATAAAGTCATGTATTTGTGCTTCAAATTTCTAGGTCAATTAAAAAAAAGGTGAAAATGGTTTTGGAGAGATAATGAAGTAAATCAAGAAAACTCTGAGAAGCAGCTGCTGGGGAAATAACCTGCCACCTTCTTAGCCTTAAGTTTTACTAAATTAATAGTAAAGTTTTCTTTGCTTTTTCTTGTTTTTACTCTTCATTTGCCTAAATGTTTTTTAGCAGGCTTAATGCTTCAGATTTTCTCTGCGGCTAGGCAAGTTCGAGTTGCATCTTCAAGCCACAGGCACTCTTCACAAGCTTGCCTAGAATGCTATGCTGGAAGTTAGAGAGCTGAGTTACTACGGAGGTATGAAGCTGGATGTATTTAGCCACTATTGCCATAAAAACACCTCTATACCCACCTAAATTTATATACTTAGGATGTATTATTCCGGGGAACTTTTTCAAATACTTGTTTTATACAAATTCAAAGCTGGAGAATTTTCCAGGTCTGGTGATAATCCAAATTAATTGCTTTCCTTTTTCTAAGTCCTGCAAGAATTATGCAGAAACTGCTAAAATACAGTCTTAGAGAGTAAGAAGAAATGAACATGATGAGCACTTCAAGTATCTATGGTTTTTCTCAAAAGACCATATTACCACAAATGATGAAACATCAGCTATGCGGGTGAAGGATTTTCACAAGTGCAGGCTGGAAGTTTTCAGTACTTGTACTTCCTGGCTTTACCACTAGTCTATAATTTAATCCAACTTCAGAAAAGGGGAACAACACACAATAAATGAAAAACTGCACATAATATGATATGGTTGATGGAAGATAAATTAGGATGATCTCTTTTCCTCACTGTTTTTTAATGGGCTTTCTAAATATGAAACACATATTGACTGTAACATTAGACCACAGGGGACCCAACCCAGCAGTTCTTTTTAATGGATATCACATATTGGTGAACTGCACGTATTAGGATAATAGGAAAATTATGGAGAAAGAAATAATATTAGAATTCTACTTTGGTGACAACTGTTTTAGAGCATTTGGAAGCCTTCTCATGCTGTGAATAAAAAATGTATAGAAATGGAAGCCATGGCTCCTAGCAGTCAACTGGCTTGGTCTCGTGGTTTCACACAAGGAAAAGGTCATCTTTTACTCAGACTATAGACAGTGACACACTCAGAACCTGAGAGAGAATTTCTTCCTCTTAATCACTCATCCATTATTAAGCATGTTCTCCTTGGAACAGTCAACAATGAATCAATAAAATATATTCCCTCTGTTAATAATATAGTATCTATCCCCTTGAGGCTATTTTTCCTTGCTTTTAGAATTTGTCATTTTTAGCAAACCATCTTTCTCCCCCAGATATAAAAATCAACACCTGGTCAGAAAATTTACTTTGAGCCTTTCTAAAATATTAACATGCCCTTGAGTGTGCAGTCAGTTACAACCTTTATACATTAGAAAAGTAAACAGGGATACTGGAATATAAATTTATTTTTAAAGTCAAGGTCAAGTGAAAATTGGACCTCTTTTTGTTTAGAAATAACAGTATTTTACAAACTATACCTTTTATAAAAAGCAATCTGTGTAGATATGTATGCAAGTATTCTACTTCATCACAAGTAGCACAACTTAGAAAGCATGAAACAGACCCTCAGTAAATATTTGATGACGGGCAAAAGAGAAAGAAAAACAGGCAGGGGAGAGAAGAGAAAATGAGATGGAAGGATGCCCATGTCTTATTTCCTATTTACAAAACTCTATCATTTATGTTTTGATTGAATTATACATATGTTTCTTAGAAGAACCAAACACCACTTTGACTCTGTGGTATTAAAAGCCTTTTTCTACATGACTGTATAGCTTAAAACACTTCTGTAGTTTTGAGATTCAGTGGAATAATACTGAATATTCCAACTGTATGCACTCAACTCCTTAACTCTTCCCCTGAAATACAGCTTCAAGTATTCCACATTTGTCTACAATAGCACACTGGTGGTTAATTATGTGGGGGAATAAAGTTACAATGAAAGCATAATTAATATTTTTCCCTACAAAAATCGTGGAAAAACAACTATAAGATTAAACCAATTGGGGCATCTTACAGAACAGTGAGAAATATGTCAAAGAACAAATTTTTACTCATTGTCTATTAGATGACCAGCAATTTTATATACATTTTAATGTTTACAGTAACCCCTGAGAGTAGTCACAATTACTATATAACTAACATATTATAAAACAAAAAGATTAAGTAATTAGCCTATCTCAGGATCACGCTGCAAGAGAGCATCAGCAATGAAATTCAAACTCAGTCTCCTTTACTGCAAAGCAGATGTTTTTGTCTACTTTATCACACTAACAATTTTATAATGATGAGATGGGATATGGTAAGCTATCCTTCAACTGGATATTTTTTCTTTTTCCTTTTGGCTTTTGAACTATCTTCTTTCCTGTATACTTCTGCTATGTAACCACCAAGAACAGGGTGGGAAATATAATATTCACTGCCTCTATTAATTCATAGCTATCCCATTTCCAAGAAAAGGGAATTTTAGCATCAAAATCATGCATCTACCCATGAATATCAACCTTCCTAGTCAATTGTCCTTCTTAGATCTTCAGAAAACTTAAATATATGACTTGGGTTACCAAGCAATAATTGAAACTAAAAGGAAAGGAGAAAAGGTATGAAGAAATGAAAAGCTCACAAGTGATGAGGTTTTCTAGAATAATGAGAACAAGAAAGACCAGAAAGAAGAAGATGTGCCTTCACAAAGACAAAAAAAAAAAAAAAAAAGGGTATAATACATTGTGAGCATGAAGACAGTTTTCTTTGTGATTAGTGACCTCTATTTGCATTTCTGTAAAATCATTTCTGAGTTTGCAGGATCACAACTTCCGCGCAGTTGCTGGTTCATTGTTACATACTGTCCCAGTGTTGAAAAACAAGTCATCCGCCAGCTTAAATATTATTGACTCATTGATTGAATGCTTTTACTAAGAGTGCATGTCGTGATGAAAGGCCAGTCTTTTGTTGTTTTTAGAATACTTTCTCGAGCTGTATGTGCAACTGTATTGTTCTCTCATAGGCATTTTTCAGTTTGCTGTTGAGAAGTACTGAATATATGATAGATCTATACAACTTGCTACTCAAACTATGATGATTATGGGGAAGTATTAGATTGTCTAACAGTATTGAGGTTATGAAGGAAATACACAACCATTAATATTATGGTAGTTTTGTAAAACATGAGATTGTTATAAAACTATGACTTTATCCAAACTACAAATAGGTTTCACCTCCATAGATTTTTTTTTAAACCCCTCCTGTTCATGTATACATCTTTTGTGAGTGCCACTAATCTGGACCACTCTAGAAAGAAGTGGTGCAGACAACCATCTGCTTGATGAATGGGCCAACTGCCCAACAATGTATGATTAAAAAGGAAAATGATGAGGACAGGTTTGTCATTCAGACCTAAATACTAACCCTAAATTTTAATGAATAATAACAGCAATAATAATGCAACTAACAGTTAACTACTTATTACATGTTAAAAAAATAGCATAATCACTAACTATATTCTCTTCTTTTTTATCTCTGAAACAATTCTATAAGGCATGTACTATTGTTAACCCCATTTTACAGATGAGGGAGGTGAGGCTACACTAACTTGGAGAAAGGAACTTGCCCAATGACACACATTTGGCATTAGCCAATCTGGGACTTGCAATAAGATTTTCTGACTTCAAAGCACTGCTATGCTGTTTTACTGGTACCACCTAGAGAGAGCAGGAATTGTCAGAGTCCTTCTGAAATGACTCCATAGTTATTTAGGACACATGTTTTACACAACCCAGGGAAAATAAGTAAAGGAAAAACTACTACTTTTGAAGCCTGTACGTGCCAGGCATGTGTAAATGGTTCAGCCCTCAGTATCACCTTTTCAACAATACAAAGATCCTTCCTGAAAGGGAAATTACATGGAAAATCTTTGTTGCATTTTTTTGTGGTTTTTTACAAATGAACACACTCTGATATGTCTTTTGTTGGTTTCACATTATCTTCTTTGCCAGCATCCAATTGAAACAATGAATATATAAGTTTCCATTAGCCTCAGGTACCCATGGAGCTGACATTAGGCCTATCTTTTGTGTGTGACAGGTGTGCTGACAAAGCCCTTTGTGAGCACCTCAAACCACAGAACAGCTGAGTGGTAATTTTTTCCTTTAGGAAATTTTGGTGGATGATTACTCAGACCTACCTAACAAGTTATAGATGTTTTAAAAAATAAATAAATATATACATGTGTATAAATAGAAATAAATAACTGAAAAGGAAAGTTCAAAAATCCCATAACTAAATGTGCCTGAGAATCCAATATTTTGAATGTGCAGACCTCCCTGAGAGTCCATGCTGAGTGGCTACAGAGGGTTTACCCCACTTTTTTTTCAGGAAGAGCTCCACATAGTTGTTTCCTGGGGGAACATATTCAATTGATTTCTGACAATATCTGCCATGCCATCCAGTTCTAAGCACTTTTTAAATTATGATATATTTCAGATCAGGTTACATCTTAGCACTATTAATCTGACACAACCTCCCACAAGCCATAAAAATTTTAGTAGCATCTTATTTATCTTTTACATTCAAAAGCATTTTGACTCTGATCCATAATACAATCATGTGTTTTTTACTATAAATATGAAAAGGTTTTCTCTCAGAATTCATAATTCAAAGTGGATATCGCATGTATGTGCTCCACATTTATGGCCCAGATTTACACCACCCCCAGAATACTGTGGGACTTCTGGTGCCACAGGGCCTTACTCAAAAAGTGTGACTTGTATATCAATTTTTATTTTAAGGGACATCTGCCTATGGCTAAATGCATAACTTGGAGTTACCAGTATAGTTGTCATCTGTATGATACTCACCTTTATTCTACCAGAGCAAATTTAAAGCAACTTTTCTTGAAGTGAATCTTTTTTTCAAAAACCTTGTATAAGATAAATCATTGATGAATAATTCCAGGAAAAAAAATTCAAAAACAAGAGTTTAACACTATTTTTGTGAAAAAGTTCTGATACTGACTTAGGTTTGGCAAGACAGATACTAAAGTGTTGAGATGTAAAGAATCACATTCCTCATCCAGAAGTTGCTTTTATGTCTTTGCTGACTCTAGAATATAAATCTACTCCTAGAACATAACATGTTCTCTTTTCTTTTTTTATTTTTTGTTCCTTCTTCTTTTTTTCTTGTTTACACTGACTACTAGAGATGAACTGCAAGTTTCCACTTTTATCATTAACTGACTCTAACATGAATTTCTTTTCTAATTTCATGCTTCAAATTAGATAAAGTGAATTAGTATCATCTTTGATTCTTCTATAAAATTTATGATGCATTTCTTAAAAGAAGAGATCCCATAGCAATCTATAAAATATGGACAAAAGTTCAGAAAATTAGGACTTTTTACCTATTAACATATATATATACCTAGGTCTCCTCAGTTACCACTTAAAACTAAGAATAGCTGGGCTATGATCCCAAAGGCTTGGGAGGTTGAGGCAGCAGGATCGCAAGTTCAAAGCCAGCCTCAGCAAAAGCAAGGTGTTAAGCAACTCAGTGAGATCCTGTCTCTAAATAAAACACAAAATAAGGCTGGGGATGTGGCTCAGTGGCCAAGTGCCCCTGAGTTTGATCCTGGGAAAACCAAAAATAACGTACAAATTAATTTCTGCAAATACTGCGACTTGAATTAATTTCAAAGTATTTTGGACTTCAAAGTCTTCTGAACCAGATATGTTCACATTCCAGAGCTCCTCTTTTCACTTACTGACCAAATCACATGATAAAGAAACCTCAGACTTAAACTCAGGAGGGATCCTTAATCCTAGAAAATAAAATAAGACCCTTTCCTCAGGATCATGAAACCATACCGCAAATCTGCAAGCCCGGAGCTTACATCTTCCACCAAACACAGGCACTGAGTGAGAGGTCCTCACCTGGGTCGGGTGGCACACAGGCACAGGAAAAGTGTGTGTTGTAGCCCACTTTGAAGTCAGAGTTGATGGGGTAGTAATCTGCTAGCTTGATCATCTTCTTGAAAGCATCATAGATAAAGATGAAGCTAATCAGAGAGGAGAAGCCCTCTTCTGTGAAACGAGTGAAATACTGCACCAAGAAGCTGGCGTCAGTGGCTACCAAAATGAGACACAGGAAGGCTGACCACAAGCCGATCCAAAGGCGAAACTCCAGATAGTCAAAATTATGGTCCCTGGAAAGAAGAACGAAAGGTATTTAGACTCCTCTCCAATGAAATACACAAAATACAAAACTACCAAATGCCTACAGTACAAGCTTACTTTTAACCACCAGATACAAAGCTTGATTTTATTTAGAAAGACTTGAGATTCAGGATTTGGTTTAGTGATATTATTATGCAACCATATATGATTCTGAAAGTTTCAGGAAAGCACATGGAAAAATACTCATAAACTGTATATGAATAACTCACTAATTTTCTCACTCAAAAATATGGTCCCTCCATTCGTGAAGCTCACATAGCAAACAATCTAAAAGGAAAGCATTGAAAGCTCATATATATTTGATAAATGTCAGTTTTACTGGCTAATAAACATGTTGTGACTCCAAGTCACTCAGGGAGATGAACTGATAAAAATAATTACATTATAAAATACAAAGTGATTGTGTCTTGGAAAAAGGAGTAAATAATTCTGACAAGTAGATGGATAAAGTTTTATGGGGCAAAAAAGGGTGTCTACGAATAAGCAGAAACTTTCCAAACTTACTAGGAAGAGTCAGACCAGGAAGAGAAAAGAACATTAAAAAGAGATGTGGCATAAAGTGGCATAAAGCACACTGTGGACAGAATGCCACCAGCAAGAGGAGACAGGGAGGAGACAGGAACAGAAACATGAGCTGCTGTCAGATCAAGTAAGGTTTTTTGTCACGTGATAGCCAAATACCATCACTTTTCACACAGTTGCCCAAAAATTTCATGTCCTTTGCTGAAACTGGGTACAAAGCATCTTGTGACCACCTTTTTCTTGCCAATGCTTGTCCCACAGCAGACTTAGAATAGGTGACCTCTATCTAATGAGGTTACTCTCTTTTGATATCTTCCCCATTTCTTATAAGCGAGTTAGCTCAGGATTTCCAACTATGAAAAGATGGGCCAAGTGCTGACATATTATGATTTCAAACTGATTCTCATAAAATTATGTAGAGAGTACCTTACAATAATGTTTAACTCATAATTTATCTGTGATAAAAGCAGATAGGAACACTTCATACCTAGAAACCAAGAACTATGCATGACTGAAGCTCTTGAGCCCACAGGTTTCTAACAATTGTTAACAATGTATTTTAGCACATTTCCAAAAGCATCATCTTTGCTTTCTCTACCGCTGACCCAGTTTGGGCCACCAGTGAGTCTTTTACCTGTAAGAGCCTCTGGACTGATACCTATGCCTATCCTACTCAAAATCATTTTCCACACCACAACCAAAATGATCTCTTAAAATGAAAATAAGATACCTCAGATTAAGACCTTTGGATGGCTTCCCATTGCTCTCAGAATAAAATTTAAATTCTCTATCTCTTGCAGTGCCTGGCATATATGAGGTACCCAATTAAGACTTGCTAGATGAATGAATGTGAGCCTGTATCTTAAGACTTGACTGAGACAGTGACTACATTTGTCTATGAACTATTACTTTTAAGTAGGAGAAGACTGACCCTGTGTTAGCTAAACACTATCAAACACTAGAATTAACAGCTCCTTAGACACTGTGATGGTTCATTTTATGTCAACTTGTACCCATATATTTAGTCAAACATACTGAGTGTATAGGTGAGGGTGTTTTTAGAGAAATCAACATTTAAATTGATGAGCTTTGAGTAAAGCAGATGGTGCTCCATAATACCCATGTGCCTCATCCAATCAGCTGAAGACTTACTAGCACAAAAAGATCGGCCTCCCTAGAGGCATGAGAAGAATTCTCCAGTAGACTGTCTCTAAACTTTATCTACAACATCAGCTCTTCCTGGTTCTACAGCAGACTCCAACACTTCAGACTCAGCAGAAACACTGGTTTTCCTGGGTTTCCATCCTGCCAGCCTGTCCTGAAGATTTTGAACTTGCCAGCCTAGAAAAGCATGTGATCCAATCCCTTATAATAAATATCTTTCTGTATATGCATCTTATTGGTTCTGTTTTTCTGGAAAATCCTTATTAACACAGATACCAATTTGTCAATATGCCTCATTTTATAGATGAAGGTATCAAAGCAACTGGAAGCTAAGTCGTTTACCCAGTGTTAAGGTGTTAATGCTAGGGGTGGGCCAGAAACTAAGTATCCCGATTCTTGGACTCCTCCTTTTAAAAATTACACCATGAAAATAAATAAAAAATAAAATAAAAATCAAAGGGAAGAAACACCACAGATCTCTTTCTTTCACCTCCCTATGAGGACACAGGAAAAGGGCGGCCATCTACAAGCCAAGAAGACTTCCCGCCCCAGAACCCAAATCCTGCCAAAACCTTGGTCTTTGACTTTCCAGCCTCCAGAACTGCCAGGAGTAAATCTTTGTTGCTTAAGTAAAAAAATAAAAATTACACCATGATTCCCCTATATGACTTATACTTAGCTCAAGACAGGTTTGGCATCAACATCATCTTCGTTTCCCTCCTTTCACCAAATTGCATGAATTAGCATACATTGCCAAAGCAGGTAGTTACTGACCTTGAGGTAGAAAATTATCTCCTATAGATTTTCTGAAACTTTCTGAAGATGGTTTTCCCATTCCCTTCCAGTTCCCTTTATGGCTATAGTCCTACTGTTTAATCCTATGTGTGTCTTTGTGAAATAAGTACACTACAGAATAATACTACAGAACAAGCTGAGTTGTAGGAATTTGAGATAATTTACATTATCATCCAATGAGTCAGTGTCAGATAAGAGTTAAGAAACACTTTTTAGTACCTCTGATCCAAGAGACATTTTCCTTAAAAGTTTAGAACAAAATAAAAATGAGTTTAGAACAATGGCCTTGCTTTCCTACCAAGATGAAAGTTAGAGCAATCTTGATTTATGTAGGAATGCGAACAAGGGCCAGGCATGGTAGCACATGCCTGTAATCCAAGCAACTCAGAAGGCTGAGGCAATAGGATCTCAAGTTTGAGGTCAGCCTGGGTAACCAGAATATAGTGGTAAGTTTTCCCTAGGATCAATCCCCAGTACCACAAAGAATAAAAAAATGCTAATGGTTATTATAAAACTGTTGTTCATAGGTACAGGTGAGAAACAAAGTTATTAACTAGCTAATGGCTAGGAACACCATAAGTTTGGGTACGAAGGGAAAGGCACAGATAAACTTCAATCGTAAACCTAAACAACATACTCAAGTTGCTCTAATAGCCAAACATCCTCCAATAGTAGTTCAATGAGAACAACCTAAATGAAATAATTAAAACCAGTGGCACTTCATTAAAAAATCATGTGCTGAGAGCAGCAAGAAGAAAAGAGAATGAGAGATGAGAAACTTTTAAATAAATTGATGATCTATAATGACTACACCGAACCCATAAAAAAAGAATCTACCCGTATCTCCAAAAATGATAAAATATGTTGGGGAAAATCTGGGTAAGACAAAACAAAAAGTTTCTTTACTAAAAGACTTCTCAGATCCCAGGAGGAGGATGCAATACAGAGCACTTTCCAGACTGGCTGGGAACACAAAAGCCTTTTTCCATGGGTCATCTAATGGGCTTAGGAATCGATGAGACACATTTTGGGAAATAGAAATTTACTAAATACTTTTAATCTAGACAAAATATTAGCACTGCTGCTACAACACAAGCAAATGAATACATTCACAGCACATGAATGAAATGTTTGCAGCATATTACTCAATGATGGATTTAAAGCATGGTTTCTCAAATGTTTCTCATTGCTTTACAACTGTTTTCAAATAAATTACTTGGAACTATGCAACAGTACCAATTATGATGAAACAGAAGGGAAAGTGAGAAAGGAACTTGCTTAGTGAAAGGAAACCATCTCTATCCTACAATTATCTAAAGCAAACCAGGATGCAAACATTTTCTGTAGATTAAGGCTCTGATCACATTTCATCCAATAAATCTTTCTGCAGAGGTTGTGCGTGTTTGTTCCTGTTTATAGTACATGCTTGTTTAATCTTTCCACAAAGGCTTTCTTGTCTCATGAAATGTTTTCTTAAACATATAAAAACTGTTTGACTCCTTCTATAAACTGACAGGAATAAAATTCTTTCCAATGTTCTTCTCAGAATTACTACAGAGATCTGTAATAATGTCCTACAGAAAACTCACAAAATTTAAAATTTAGGACTTTAAATTCTCAGAAGATTCTTCCTGGTGTTTTCAATCCAGTTTTCCAAAAAACTCATTCTCTCCTTGATCTTGTGGTCATTTTTTGTGACACACACAGTTTTAAAGTTTTGAGTCCTTAAATCCATGAAGTACTATGTAGATAGTGACTATACTCTACTTAGAGTCCTAAAAATGTACAACCTAGAATATGGAAACAAGGAGTGCTAGCAAGTCACTGAAATTCTGCAGTCTAAGGATTGAGACCTGCCAGTAAAGGTATTCACTCCAGAGGTATCCAGGACACTAGAAAGAAACCAGAAAACTCCATTTTATTTTGAATCTATGTGTGTGCTAACATGGTCACTTATAAAATTCACTTAACTCAATGCTCCCCTTCTTAGAATGAGAATTTTCTAAGGGAAAATACTGATATTATTGTCATGCTCATTAGTAGTGTCTAGTGATTCCTTAAGAGGCATGGGCTCTGGAGTCAGAAAGGAGAAAGTCAAATCCCAGCCCTACCACGCACTGGTGATGCAACATTTGGTAATTTACTCACTTGCTCTGTGCCTTCTTCCTCATCTATAAATAGGATGCAGTCCTTACCTTACAGGATTGCTACAAGAATTAAATGAATTTGTACATGTAAAACACTTATGAGAATACTTAGTATGTGATCAGCCTCAAATGTCTGTTATTATTCAGTTGAGTTTTGAAAGCTGTCTTCAATGAAGAATACTGGAACTGGGGTTAGGAGCTGTGACCAAGTATCTTCTCTCTCTCATTTAGAAGCCATGAACAAGTCATTTAATTTATTTAATGAATCAGTTAGGATCACGACAGAAAACAGCATTCTCGAGTGGGAGTCTGAGGAAAACTGAACATAGGTGCTATTTGCAGAGGTGTAAGAATGGAGAGGCGCTTCTGGACTAGCAATAGCAGGAAGCCATGACTAACTGCAGGCTTGAAAAGAACCAGGAAGGAATGGAGTCAGCAGAGCCTGGTAAGGGCTACAGCCAGGTCAGAGGATCCACCTGACACAGGCTAAAGTCTTAGGGGATAAGCCACTGCCAGACTGCTATGCTAAAGCAGAAGTGGGGCCAGGCAAACATACTGGGACCTCTCTCTCTTCCTGTCCTGCTGATGCTCCAAATAGCCAAACCCAGCAGGAATCCTGAAGGCAAATGAACCTGGGGTCTAGTCCCTAGGTGAGGGACCCTAGGGCACAAAGCAGGACAGTAAGAATGACTGGGAAAGGAGAAAGCAGAAAACAACAGATAGGAGTGAATTGAACCAAATGTAAAATAAGTGCTGGGCTATGTAATTGTAAGGTCCTTTCTGGTTCTGAACCTTATCATCACAGTATTCAGCCTGATTCTTGGATCTATCTAACTGCTATTCTGTGCTTTATCTGGACTATGAATGTTCTATGATCCAACCATTCTAATTTATAATTAGGTGTGTATATACATACTTGCTGAAATTAAATAGAAGCCTCTCAAAAACTAAGACGGGTCCTGTGCTGCTTAAAATAGTGAGTGGTTGACCCGCAAAGAGACAAAAGATCGCTCCAGAGACAGCAGTGCCCAGGAAACTCTCCAACACACCCTGAAAGAAAGAAAATACAGGTGTTAAATAAACCAATCTATTTTTCTTCCACTTGTGATGTTAGCAGGAAAATGAAGCTACTTGAATACATTATTATTAGGTCTCTAGCAAACAGACCAAGAATGAAGAAAGACTTACTGACATAAATGCTGCTACCATGTATTTCATCTCATATAGTTAGTCATTCTTGTTCAAGGGCTGGATTGCTCCAAAGAACTATAATGACTGTAATGACTGGTATATAAAGCATAAAAGGTAGCTCTCATCCTTACTTAAAAAAAATTGATGATTCTGTCAATAAAATGACATTTTATAAGCCCATGAAATGGGTAGAAATCACTTGGTACTTTTTTCAATGTTTTAGCCTGATTTCACCTTGCAGAGTAGGCACTTTAAAGCAGCTGTATTTTATGCACAAGCTACTTTTTAAAAAAAATGGAGCAAACTGTATTATATGCACTTATGGATATATCAAAATGAAAGCCACTATTACATAGAACTATAATTCATTAGTAAAAACATTAAAAAGAAGGGGCAATTTCCAATGTCCTGCAGTTACTTCTTTCCCAACATTTTACATACAACACTGCAAATGTGTTTATTCCTGTCTCTCCTTTTAGCAAAACAATATTTTTTTTCTTTCTGTTTGTATACAAAGTATATTCATACCAATTCGTGTCTTCATACATGTACTTTGGATAATAATGACCATCACATTCCATCATCATTTCAAATCCCATGCTCCCTCCTTGCCCTCCTACTCCTCTGCCCTATCTAGAGTTCATCTATTCCTCCCATGTTCCCTTTCCCTACCCAACTATTTCAGAAAAGCTTTTGAAATGAAGTGGGGAGCAAAGGAGATATTTTTTAAAAAATGATTTATACTCCATCCTGAAATTTCTATAACACCAATTTCAAAAAATGTTATATACTCACTGTCAAATCTAAATTTATATACACACTTCAATTAACTTTATCTCTCAAGGAAACAAGTGTGTAGGGATATGAATAGTTAAATTTGTATGGTCATATCTCCTTGTAGGTATATCTATGGAAAATAATCTGCAATTTTCCTTTAGCATAACAAGAACAAAGAAACACATCATCAAGCACCAGAAATTTACAAAATGGCCCTAACTTTCTTAATCATGTCACTGAGGACCAAAGCTTTCAATGATGACAAACTGACCTGTTTATTTTTCATTGTTTAAACATCAGTTAGAATAGCACATGTGTATTTGTAGGAAAGGTCTATCTGTAAACTTACAATAATATTTTACCAAGGAATGGTGTTTAAATGTAAAAAGATGACAAGGACCATTCATTCACACAAAAAGCTATAAATCTGAAAACTAAAATTTATCAAACAAAACATTTTTCAAATGAACAAAGTTATGTAGCTTTAAAAGGTACAAGATAGCCAATGTTAGACTAATTTACACAATGGAGAAAAATTATGTGATATCTGTAAATTTGTGTGTGAAAAGAAATTATTATGGGAATAGTTCCTTCTTCAATTAAACAATAAATTACTCACTTCCAGAAGTTAATTTATGTTACCTAAACATGCCTCTTAATCTAAATATCCCCAGACTGGAGTAAAGTGGATTTCTGGAGAATCTGAGTGACCCTCATTCATTTTCTAGGTCCCCAACTCCCTAGTTAGCCTATCCTGCTGTCAGCCTCACCAGACCACATCTTTCCAGTGTTTCCAAAGTCCTCCAGCAACTTTTCATTCACTTATCATCTTTAGTGAAACTATAATACACAGGAAATGATTATGAAGAAATTGGGTTTTGAAAATCAACTTATAGAACTTAAGCACACTAAGTTCCATCCCCACTTAAAAGCTATCCTAGGAGACCCTTGCTACAGTTATTACTCAAAATATTTTTATACTGCTTCAGAGCCAGCAACATTCTCCTTAGAGTGATATTAGCAATAGCAAACCCTCCTCTTTTAGAGTTTGATTCAGAAAACAGATGACAATGCATTCGAACAGCACTAGGGTAGCACTAGATAACCAACCAGAGTTAGGATGGGAGAGAGTAAAAAAGTCAGTGAAACTGACTTGTCATATGGCAAGTAACACCACTCTGAAATAATCCAGAGAGCCCTTGTTGATGGAAAAGTCTAGGTTTGAAGTCTGGCAGGAGTCTCTTTTTAGACACCCTACTGACATGAACGTGAGTTCCAAAGCATGACTAAAGGTGTCATCTCAGTATTTACAGACAATTAAGCTCATTCTTCCTCATAGGAACAGAATCAGAATGTCAAGCAATGCTAACAGAACCAAGATGCCCCCAAAATAGGATTTGTCTTGATTTCTCCAGTGTTTAGAGACTGAGGTTCAGGAGGGTTAAATGATATGAACATAAATGTGGCACAGGAACTCTTTGGCATACATACCTGCCCAACTAACCTAATCCTTGGCAAGGATTAAAGGTATGCCAAGCTATAATTTTCTTAGACATACAGTTTTTCACCCCTTGATGGTGGGCGTTTCATGTCTTTATCTTTTTTTTTTTTTTTTTTTTTGCAATTTACATAAAAGTTTTAGAACTTGAATGCTCTATGGGAAGACAAGCCACATTCTAGATACATGTGACAGGCAAAGGTACACCTCTTTATTCTTTATCAAGCACAATGGAATGCCTGTTTCTCATCATTATTGCAGAATTAAAACATGGCTCTGGCTGGGTGTAAGGGAGAATATAAAAGAAAAAAATGAGGTGTATGAGATTTAGGATTCTCCACTTGGCAGAACTATTAGTCTCTGCAATGGCAGGAACAGGGTCTTCTGGTGTGTCTTTAATGGTTCTCCTTCTTCCAACAGGCTATCCACCACCTGCCATGTGCTCTGCAGGCACTCAGTAAATGCTAAAGGAACCAGAGAAGATGAGCCCAAATGATACTAGGTCCACCTGTCAAAGGTCAACAGCCTTCATTGGTCATTTATTAAAGATAGCAACCAATTTCTTCCAGAATATGGCTTTGATTTATGGAAGCCATGTGACTGTTCAAAGGCAGATTATTTTTATTTCAGTACTTGATCCTTTGGTTAGCACTACAGTTTCCATTCTGTGGCTCACGATTTTGAAACAGACAGGTGATTTATTATACACATTGCACTGGAAACTTGCTTAAACTTCACGACGCTTCCTGCATTTCTAAGAAAGTAACTATTTTCACCACATCTTGACATGTTCCTCTTCATGATACAGAAATTTTTAAAATAATCTCATACAATGAAGCCTCTTTTCTCATTTATTATATTAAATATTCACAGATATAAAAGGGGAAATACTGTGTGGACATGTGGTTTTTTTAATAGCTATTAAGTCATAGACACTTGGATACCTGATTTCTCTGAGGAGCAAACTCCCTAGCATTTCACAACCATGCAGCCAGCTGAGCTCTGAGGTGTGGCAGAATCAGGAGCCACTAATGCTCCAGGTCACTCTACTTGGGCTTTCACTTTATTCCAGTTCTGATCAGATGATTCCAACTGTGGAACAGTGGGAGCAGCAAACAGCTGCAGACAGGAAACATGAAGTCTAGACTCTTTTGCCCCCAGAGAGCTTAGGACTTAGGACTGTCAGTTCACTTCTATCAATTTTAGTTTCTCCAGGTAAGACAACAACAAAAAAGAGAAGAGGTAGTAGAGCAATGGACTCCGGAATCAAACATTCCTTTATCTGACATCCAAACTGTACCACTTCTTTGATCAATGACTTTTAAGGAAGATTCTTAATCTCCCTGGAAAGGTTAGTGTGCACTTGATCAGATAATGCATAAAAAATGCTCAGCATGGTCTCTGATAGATGAAACCTTTTTTGAACAATAATAACCACATGCATAACGTACTTATTTAGACACAAGATGAAGAAGTTGGACTAGATGATCTTCAAGAACTCTCTAGGTTGCTCAGCAAAAAGAGCATGCCTTACAGTAACTGATACCTGAGTTTAAATCTTATACCAGTTACCTCTCTAAATTCAAATTCTCTCTTCTGTACATTGATGGCTCCCTCACAGGTTAATTACTTGAATTAAATGATACAATGAGATATAAAGCACTCAGAAAAAAAACTAACACAAAGCTGAGACACAATATAATGCTGGTTTCCTTTCCTTTGTTGCTATGTATAATCTTTTCCCCAGCCAATCTCTAGTATTTGTTTTCTTCAAGAGAGGAAGAAGATGGAGAGAAAGTGAAAAGGAGTGGCATAAATAGAAGAGATGAAAATCAGTCCTCAGAGAGAAGTGGGGGATAGCTTCTAGATCTGCAAGATTTTCCAGAGCAATTTCCAAATCAATAGAGGCCATGGGGAGCAAGGGTAACTCCATGGCCATCGCCAGTTGCTCCTTTCATTAAAACTGATGGTAATAAACAAAATAGTTTATTTTACAGAAGTAAAATCCAAACCCACATCCAAACCAATTTGTGAAGATACTTTTCTACTTTCATGAGGGTATGAAATTAAAGAAAGGATGGCCCCTGGTTTTCAAAATAGCCCCCCCCCCCAAATTAGGACAAATCCCAAAATAATAAAATCAAGCATAAAAGAAAATCAGACCCTAGGAGCAAGATTCTAAAAACAATGAAATCCAACCATAATTTGTAATACCAGCATTCCACATCTTTGGGCTACTTATGACGATGGTTGCAAAGGGCACCATTTCCTACCATGGCTGATTCAAAGCAACCACAATCAAGAGAATAAAACATTAAAATTGGAAAATGTATGCTGTCAACATCGACTTTACTGCAATTTAGTATCTTTATATAACACTGAAGAATGACTTGTTGTTTTGTGTCCCTTTTTATTAAGGCCCTTATTATTTGGGTTAATGTTTGCAACCTTGTTTAGGGAGGCTGGGTAGTAATAACAGAAGGGTGGGGAGTAAAACCTAAGAAGAAAGTGGCGAAGCTGTCCAAGAAAACAAAAGATTTTAAATTTCTTTTGACAATTTGCAATGCAATAAAGTTTGGAAAATAAAATATCTCAATAGCATTCAATGATAAAGCATTCACTAACATTTTCACCACTGTGACAAAAGACCTGCCAAGAAAAATTTTAGAGGAGAAAAAGTTTATTTTAGGGCACATGGTTTCAGAGGTCTGAATCCACAGACAACTGGCTCCATTGCTCTGGGCCCGAGGATAGGCAAAATATCATGACAGAAGGGTGTGTCAGAGGGAAGCAGCTCAGGACAGGACACAGGAAGTAGAGAGAGAGCTCCACTAGCCAGGGACAAAATATATACCCCAAAGGCATGTCCCAAATGATCCACCTCCTCCAGCCACACCCTACCAGCCTACAGTTACCACCCAGTTAATCCCTATTAGGAGATTAATGCACTGATTAGATTAAGGCTCTCAGGACCCAATCATTTCACCTCTAAACTTCCTTTCATTGTCTCACACATAAGCTCTTGGGGGACACCTCATATCTAAACTGTAGCAGAAATCTTTTTTGCTTATATGTTACTAGCTATCAAAGGAGAAATTTTAGCTCATGTTTGTGATGATTTATATCATAACTGTGCAGCATGTTGAATAATAAAATTTCTCTAGATGTACCTTTGAATCCAAAGTTTAGCCAGAAATAACTAAACAAATAAGGCAGCCTAATGCCATTGGGAACAGGCAGTCAGATCTCAATCACCTGCATGAGTTTTGACACCAGGTTACTAGCATAAGCCAACCCCCGTGGTCAAGAGGGAGAAATGATGCAAGTATCTAAATCAAATTTAAGTCATCTGGGAAGCCTGGGTCTTTTATTTGCTTGTTTGCTTGTTTGTCTGTTTATTTGTAAGTTTTTTTTTTTTAACACTAATTCTTTACTCCACCTCGAACAATTAAATCAGGGTCTCTGAAGATGAAGCCTGGAGACAGAATCTTTTTCAGAGTTCCTCAGATGATTCTCCTGTGTATTCAAACAACCTCCTCTCTTCCTCCAAAACAGCATCAACAACCAGTTATACAGACCATCCATCCACACTCGGGGAGAAGATTAAATACACAGCCCTCATCTTCAATTCTCCTATGTAATTAGAACCTATAAATCCGTGATTTCTGTCCTGACAGATCAAGCCGCCAAGCCAGACAGAGCCATCTACTCTAATGTCCTTTGTCGTGTCATAAGCAGAAATTCTGTTTATACTGCCAGCAGGAATAGAAAAAAAAAAAAAGGGAAGACTTGAAAGACAAATATCTCTCTGCTTGAAGAAAAGCATGAGCCAAAAACTTTACCAAAGCTTCAACTCTCAGTCAAATCAAATGGATGGGAAAGACACGGAGGCCTTACAGTTTTTATTTGAAGAGATGTGAACATGTATCTGAAACATCAAATGCCAGTATAACATTACACAAAAATCAATTCCAGATGGATAAAAAATTTAAGTGAAAACATAAAAGAACTAAAATATGTGGGTAAATATTTTTCTAATCTTGGGATAGGAAAAGGTTCTTTAAATATATCATGAAGAAACAAAAAATGAAGATTTGACTACGCAAAAATTAAAATCTGTTCAGCAAAAGAAATCATAAATAAGGTTAAAAGACATATGGTAGCTCTAGGAAAAATATGTTTTGTAATACTTCCAACAAGCAAAAGGAAAATATCAGAGTTCTTACACGTCAATAAGAAAAAAAACCTTAATGACCCAAAAGGAAAATATACCAAGGACACAGTATAAAGAAGTGTAGTCAGTAAAAGTGGAAAGATATTCCTCTTCACTAAAAAATTAAAGAAAACTTAATTGAATAAGAATGAGCCATCCTTTTCAATCCAGTATGGCAAAATGAAAATATAGGCCAAAATTCTATTTGGCAAGGGTATGGACTTTTGGGTACTCTTGTCCATTACTGGAAGAAGTATAATCTTCGTGGAGTGTAATTTGAAAGAAATAGCAAAAACTAAAACAAGCATATTTTGCTACTTACTTACCCTGAGAAGGTAATTATAAAGAACAAAAATATAGTTAATCACCATAGTATTGCTTATAAAAGAGAAAATTAGAAAAAACTGAAAGTCCAATAATAGGAGATTTACTAAATAAATTAAAGCACATGTATCATATACATGAATAAAGTCATTAAAAATCACATTAAAGACTGTTGAAGTAGAAGATATCCATGAAATACTACTGTTATGAAACAATATGTGTATGATCTCATTTATATTAAATTTTATATACTGATCTATCTGTGTACACATGTATTGTAAAATGTATGAAAAATGTCATGAAAATGTTAATGACTATTTCTGGGTGATGTGTTTAAGGACAAAATTATCTTCTATGTAATTTTTCTGTACTGTTTAAATTTTCTACAATGTATAATTATATCCTAAATAACTGCAAGCTAAACAAAATAATTTTCAAATTTAGCATCATTTGGGACTCCCTACATCCCCCAAATCACTATCATTTTCTGATCATCAAGAAAATAGATTTGACAAAGGTCTTTCAAATGCAATAAACAACCAAATACAAATTACTTTAATCAAGGAGTTAAATTCAGAACTTGTACATGTAAAGCATATTATTTCAAGTTTCTCCCTGGTAGAACCACAGCCAATAAAACTTACAAGTAACTAAGCAATAGTGATTCCTTTCTCTGTCATTAAATAGGCTTATTCATTTTTGCTTATGGAAATAACTAAATTGTATCATCCCAACAGACTCCTTTACTTAACTTTTTGAAATTAGAATATGTTCCTAGAACAGATTGATGTGTCAAGAAGGAAATGCATTCTGGGGGTCAAAGTACAATAGTCAGGTGGAATGGAAATTATTATATGGTTCTCAATATAGTAAAGCAATTACCAATTTGCTTTCATCTTGCTCTTACAAATTGCATGTGATAGTCTTTGTAAAGAAGTGTCTATCTTCTCGAGGAATATGTGCACAAGAAATGATACATTTCCAACTTCAGCAGATTGATTAAAAATTCTCGGCACAGCAGTATGTTAAAATAAAGCTTCAAATTTGGAGATGCCAGCTATAAATGTTCCTTATTATGAGACAAGTTCCCTTAAAATGTGCTCTGTTAGGCTCTATAAATATCACAAAATTCACAGAATTCTAAAAATCTTACTGAATTCTTTGGCTAAAAGGTTTGTGAAAATAGGATTATATTTACTCCCGGAAAAAAATTAAAATTACATTCTTCAGTCAGTCTTCACTGTAGACTATGCTTAGTCATTCACAATCAAATGTAGATTTAAATTAAAGTACTTTCATGTATTCTATAAAGCTTAGGAGAATAATTTTTAGGTAACACAAGACTTGACACAAAATATCAAAAAGTATTTTTTGTGCCAATATGTTGCCCATAAACCAAGCAATCCATAAATATTTGTTGATTTAGTTTGATAGCAAGGATTCATCCAGATAGTACTGTGAGTGAAAATCTATAACTATAACAGATTCTGATGGAACCTATTTATACATTGACATATAACAATTTAATCCGAAGTACCTAAATGAATAGAGCAGTATGCTTATGTGGCAACCAAGATTACAGATACAATGTAAAGAGCAGGCATGCAGGTAATAGAGACTTTGGTAGTGGAAGGGACATGATTTTAAAACAATGAGGTTGAAAAGTTTTGAATTACTTGACAATATGGCAAGGAGAGCAGAGAATTATTTTTGGTGAGATTGAATGAAAAGGGTAATAAGAGTATTGCATTGTTCTTGGACTTCAGAAAGCATACGTTCCAGGTCTTTGTTGCTAAACTCAAAGAACAGGAATCGGTCACAAGCCCAGGTTGGATCCTAGATGAGTGTAAGGTCTACTCTTGGCAAAGTGGTTCAGTTGCTTCCAGAAGCCCAAGTTAAGCTATAATTGCCCACACTTAACAAGAAATCTGGGAATACCCACTCTGTAAGCCCCAGAGTCCTATCATAAGTGCCTGATGGGCAAAATATATATGCCAAAGTTGGGGAATTCATGCAGTCATTTATGTTGGCAATAGGATTTAATTATACTTGGAGCCATCATAGCCTCAACTGTTCTTATTTTGAACATAGTTACAGAGGAAATGGTCTACATAGCTTTTAAGATCATCTGCTTCCAATGATATATTATATACACACATATATACATATACATATATATAAAATCTAATTTTGTATATGTGTGTGTGCATCATTAGCTCTGAAATAAAAGCTTAGATGTAAAATCCTGTCTTCAAGCAGGCAAGACCTCCTGAATAGAAGCTGGCAGAAGAGTTTGCTTAGACAACAGTCGTGCAGTGACTCATCTGTGTTTTCACAACATGCTTCCACCCAGCACCCATGTCTATTTGTAGCCTGACAATAAGGGCCCTATGTGAACCATTTCAGAGCTGTCTGCCTTAAAGGCAAGGACACTGTTCTCAGCTGACTCACTGGAACTGCCTGTGCTTTTGAGAATAACCCACTGCCACATTTATGAATGCATGTGATATAACTGCAGATTATCTCAGGCTTTACCAGTGCTTTTCTGGTCTAGAGTCTCATGAATCCAGGAGACTTCACCCCCTAAATAAACCCACTACACACTACTACTGGGCACTGAAAAACATTGCATTCATCAACACCCTAGACTGCAAATACCACCAGCATGGGATTCTTATCTATTTTGCTCACCTATTTGTATCCCAGCACTTAAAATAGTCTCTGACCCATAATAGACACTCCATAAACATCTGCAAAGGAATGAATCAAACTCTTCCACAGACCTGCTAAATGACCTGGATCTTTGAATTAAATCCTTAAAACATTCTCTTGTCCTTCTTGCTAAGTCAAGAAGTCTTCTACTGCAAGGGTATCAAAATTTTTTTGTGTTAAAGTACATACCCTTTCAGTACCTGAGATACCCTTCAACATATTAAACCACCTTATTCCCTAGTCTTTAAAATATATAAAACTATTTGTTGAATTTCAATTCAATAAATGTAGATTAATAATCATTCTTTTTCTACCCTTCTTTTTCAGTGTTTCTGCCACCTACTTGGACTTCTCAGAAGTACCAAGTTGTAGTCTGAGAGAAGGACTTGGCCAATACAGTTCTTAAAAGAATAAGACTTCAGACTTGAGAGAAAAGAAAAAAGAATGTTACTTCAGTATTTTCAGTCACAGAAACTTTTAAAACAATGTGTTTACAGTTTCAACAAAATTATGCATGGAGTTTACAGAATCTATTAATAAAATTATCAAATTTTGTCTGGAAAATAAATTCATGGGGCTGGGGCTGTAGCTCAGTGGCCTAGGGCTGTAGCTCAGTGCTTGCCTAGCATATGTGAGGCACTGGGTTTGATCCTTAGCACCACATAAAAGTAAATAAAATGAAGGCACTCTGTCTATCTACAACTAACAAAAATTAATTGATTTTTTTTTAAAAAACAACCTCTGTATTTGCATTACTTTGAATTGTCAATTCCCAAGAGTAATAATATCCAGCAAAGGGCTATTCTGATGTACTACTTAACATTCCGATGCACTAAACCATTCATTTCCCCTGAAATCCTCACATTCTAGAAAATAGCTAATTTCACAAGTAAGACCTTGTCCAGGTGATATATCACGGTAGAGGAGGTGGTAATCCTATGTTACCTACATATGTTACACAACAGAGTCCTCTACTTTCCCAAGGACACACTCAGATAGAAATCGATTAATATAGGAGGGATCAAAACAGATTTCAATATACCCTACCCCTAGTCTCAGATGCTGCATTCTAAAGCTAAGTCTTAAGAGGCTGCAAAGATTGCGATTCAGTTCAGAAAGGCAATATGCTCACACATGGGAAGTGCCACAAAGTCCCCCACCTCAATGAGAAAAATGTCAAAACAAATGTTTAAAAATTAACTGCACAAGAAGGTCTCTGTACTTTCTGATGGACAGAAAATGGTTTTGTTCCTGCCATCCTCAAAACTAGCATTACTCTTTTAATATGTGGCTACCTGTGTTATCTTCTTCATGCTGGCCTCAGCATGCTTACCCAGTGCTTTCTTCTACACTTGTTTCCTCGAATGATCTGTTTAATGAATGTTATGTTATCATCTAGATGAAGAATCACTGCCCAATTTGGATACAGATTAAAGTTTATAAAAACTCTATTACTGACATCACTGTCATAATTTAGTTTATTTACTTCTGTCTTATGAATGAAGAGAAAGTACAGGAGCAGATGGGGAAGACTCTTCATGTATTTCATCTCTGTGGTCCACAAGTTTAGTCTCTAAAATCTGTGCTGTAGGTCTCTCATGGGTAACACAGTGATACAAGTTCTTTGGCCAGCACAATGTTTTTTTTTTTTTAAATGTTAATTGGCTGCCAATATTTAAGTGTCATGAGATTTCACTAAGAGTTTTAATTTTTCAGGTTCTCTGAAAAATCAGAAAATGATATGGGTACACATTTACATGGAAATAAGTAAAGATGAACAGCAAGTTCCCCTTTCCAGTGGAGCATGAATTCTTAGGAGTCATCACAGTCCCCAAGCTAGCCATGTGGAAAAGTCATGTGGAGAGTCCTCAGACTCCAGCTGTTCCAGACAGCCCAAGCCAGGCACCGGAATGTGAGCAAAAAGTCATTTTAAGGGACTTCAGCCTCCAATGCCATCTGACTGCAAAGTATAGAGGACCACTCAGCTAAGCATCAACTGCCTGAGCCATGAGAGGGAGTTTAAAATGGTTATGTCAAGCCTCCACGTTTTGGGGCAATATGCTGTACAGACAGATAAGAGCTATAAGGTATGGGCACTTGAAATAAACAATGTTTAAAGTCATTTCTCCCTTTTTACTCGAGACAATATACATGTTATAGTTTCCATCTTATTTTTTAATATATATTTATTTTTGGTTAGACACAATACCTTTATTTTGTTTATTTATTTTTATGTGGTGTTGAGGATCGAACCCAGGGCCTCACGCATGCTAGGCGAGCGCTCTACCGCTGAGCCACAACCCCAGCCTTCCATCTTTTTTTTTTGTATTCAAAAGAAATCTAAAACATAAATGTACCTAGGCAATAAAAGTGAAGTAATTTTTTGGAATTAGTTACATTAAAAAAAAAAAAAAAAAGCTGGTTGGCAGCACTTACAAATGTCACATTGCTTAAAAACAAGTAAGTAAGAACAGAGTGTAGAAAGGGCTTGAATTGGATTCTTTTCATGGGACTATCAAACTTATTCACTCCTCTGTATTCATCCTAACACAATGCCTATTTGTTTTAATGACTGGATCAAATAAAAGTAGTTTTGTACATATTATTCCAATTGATTAGGGGAATCAAAAACATCTTCTCTTTCTGTAGCTATTATTGATGCAAAAGGAAGGCAAACGCCACTTTAAAAGTAACCAAAAAAATTGTGGTTGCAATTAATGGTACAAAACAAGCCACACCAGAATCATTATGGCTTAATGAGAGACAGGTTCAGGTATGGAAGAAACAGCTATCAACTTGCATCCATTAAAGTTCTGAACTCTACTAGTTGCAAATCCAACTTTGAGCAAATCTCTCAATTGTTTGATTATTATTTGCTCATGTAAGAGCAAAGATAAAGAGTAAAGTAATCATGCATTCCCAAAGAGTGTGAGGATCAAGTTTAACAGAATATGTTCCATACATTCAATGGAGTAGATGTAAACCTTGTGCACTGCACAAATGTAAGGCAGCTGATATGCGTTTGCCCAAATAGAATTGTAGATCCTCATTTCCTCTGCTTCTTTTCCCCACTTGTGACTCAAGCCAGATTTCATCGAGCTATTTTTGTAATTACTAACATGCTGGAAATACAGCAGCAAGCCAGAAGCAAACTAAAATGCAGCATCCAGCAAAAGAAAGAAAATCACGCTGAGTAACTGAAAGGCCATCTGCTTCTAACTGAGCTGTAGGGGTGAGGAAGACAATCTGGCTGTACTATTTGTGTCCTCCCCAAAACCATACCCACCTGCATGTTGTCAGTGGCATCCCCAAGCAGTCCTCCAAAAGTGATAGCATTAGTTACAGTCGCCAGATAGATGAAGAGAATTGCTGAAAGAGCCTGAATATTTAAAGCATCATAAAAATCACTGGCAAAAAATGGTGCTTTTCTCTTTATGTCCTTAATTAATCCACCACAGAACCTGGGCAGGGAGAAAGCAAACATGTGACCAAGTAGGAAACAAATAAATGACCACCAAATTCATTAAAAGACAATTCACAAAACCATGAAGAATTGGTTAGAATTGGTTATTTAAACACTTGAATCAATCACATGATACTATTTAACCACTTAAAATGAGACCAGAAAACTATCTACCTCTTTCAGTTACTAAATTAGGTGTCACATTTCCTAAAGATCAGCCAGTGGTTCTGTATGCAAGAATGAACTGTGTACATAAATAAAATCTTTTGTTGCCCAAAGGAGAACATCCAAATATGTGGGATCATAAAAGGCCCTTTACAATCTTGCTAGAGCATCCTTCCCACATTCATTCATTCTTTCACCCCACAAATGTTTATTGAGCACCTGTGATATTCCCACACTATGGCACTCTTCTGGTTGCTGGGGATACAACAGTGAACAACACAGGCCCCAGAGCCCTGCTCTTATGGGGCTACTTTGGGGAGACAAAAAAAAAACAACAGCTAATAAACAAGATAAATAAATAAAATGCTTAGTGCTAAAAATCAAAGAAAACATTAAATGGGAAAGAGGGTTATGTATTACTGGAAAAAAAAGGTATTTGAAACTTTAAATAGGCTAGCCAGAAGATTCTTCTGAGAAGGTGACTTTGGGGTAAGGATCTGAAAGAACTAAGTGGGGAGGGCCAGCAGGTAGGTGACAGGAGAAGGCACAAACTGAGCCCCGACACACATCAGCAGGTCAGCTAATGGACCCATGGGTCAGTCTACTTCCCTCCCAGCCAGACCTCAATCATCAGCCATAAACATGCATGCTGTTGCTTCTGCCTAGAAGAACTCTCCACTTCCAATGCTCAATGGTGCTCCGATTTCATCACCCAGATTCCCACTCTTAGCTCTCACGCTTTATCAGGATTATCTACCTCCCTAGGTGCCTGCTGGACCTGCACTGCACTCACTGCCCCACTGCTGTTTCCTTGGTATTCACAGGGCTGTGCATGGCACCAGGAACACTGGAGGTACACAGTGCATTTAGGAAAGGTGAAAGGGGGAAGAAAAAAATCACAGTCTGATGAAATTTAAAAAAACTAAATTCCAGAACTACTACCTGGGATATGAGTAGAAAAACCAAAATGATATTCCTAATGAAAATGGTTTGTTAAGAACAGCAATCATGTACCACATAATAATGTTCTGGTTAATGATGGACCACATGTATGATGGGCCAGTGCAACATATCACTCATGTGTCGGTGGTGATGTCAATGTAAACAAACCTACTGTGCTGTCAAATACATATAGTATGTAAGACCTGATAATGGTCATCAATACCTGTGTTATTAGTTTACATATTTGGTACACTATCCTTATTATCATTATTTTAGAGAGAATACCTTCTGCTGATTAAAAAAATAGTTTACTATAAAACAGCACACCGTGTTACACTGACAGCAATCTCCTACATTTGGTCGTAACCTTGCCTCCTGATTTTATCAGAAGTGTCACATGATGGACCTATACCATGTGGGTCTGTGGAAGTATGCACCATGATGTTTGCAAAACGACAAACTGCCCAAGGATGCAATTCTCAGACCTCATCCCCATCGTTAAGTGATGCATGACTGTATTTAGAAAAAACAGGGAGCTCAAGAGGGAGGATTTTGTGTGGAGGGTGGAATTTTCTTTTAATTTGGGAGAGAAATCCAAGTGGATCACCAGGAAAAGGAAATAACTTCACCAAGATTCAACTGCAAACCAAAATGACATACTTTTTTTTAAAATTAAAATCCTACAGTATTTTTTTATTTATTAAAATCCTACAGTGTTTTGTCTTTTTTTTTTTTTTTAAGAGACAGGGAAAAAAAAACTATCTTACTTAAATTTTTACTCACCCCAAAATGAAATGGAAAATATAATAGTGGAAGAGGAAGAATTGTCATAAAAAGTAATCAGATGGAGCAATCTGGAAAACCTGAACTCGAGCTTCAGGCTAAGGAGGCAGAGGAGTGACCTGTGAATTATTTATCTCTATGTTCCTCACTTTTGAGTACATGTGCGGGGAAGAGATGGAGTCCTGAGAGCCACCCGGGAAAGGCTAACCCATCACCAGTTCTTCTTCCTGCTACCCATACTTACCAGGCATCAGTTGGACCCTCTGACATCCCATCCATCCCTGCATTTGCCATAGTACCCCAATGCATTCCAGAAAGCACTCTGTGGGCAGTTCCCTCCCACCCCACATCTTCCCTTCATGATCTGTCCCCCACCTCCTTCTACACTTTCCTCAAATGTTGCCATTCTCTGTAAGGCCTTCTCTGACCACCTTGTCTAAAACCACAATACTGTTTCTCATGACAAGAGTCCCTACTTCTGCTTCATTTTTCATCATAAAAATATCACCACGTTTATTTATTTTCTTACTTGTCTCCCATCTCTACAAAGTAAGACCCACAAGGGCAGGGATTTTAATTCACTGTTATATCTCCAGTGCCTGTGACTAATAGGTGCACTATAAATATTTGTTGGCTGAACAAATGAACAAACCAGTGAATAAAATGCTGAAAGTAAATTTAGAAAGATGAAGGGAAATTTAGATCTAAAGAAAACCTTATGGTGAATGGCAAAAGGATCCGTCAGTTACCGTCCAGTTCGCTGCAGTTCTTCACAATCCCCATGCCCTCCTCCTCCATGTCCTCCATCATGGGGGGTGTCTCCGTTCATCTGGACATTCTCTCCACCTGAGTACATATTCTTTCTAAGAAAGGAAACAGAGCCCAAGCGAACATTAGTATTTATCCATTTGCTTCTAAAATGAAGCACTCACTATGGCATACATTGGCCAATGGAAAGATGAAGTTTGGGAAGAAAGAACATTCTTTCTTTCTGCTATCCTAACAAATAATTCTTGACATGTTGCAGTCAGAGCCAAGACAAATGATTAGATGAAATGAAAAGCTGAATTAATTGTATATCTTATAAGAGGGAAATTCACCTAGGAAATATTAGATATCCAACAAATGGTTTCTCTTCAACTACCTCACCCAATTTCTTAACCTCTTAAATCTGCAAAGGACTTGAGTAAACTGCTCTTTCTACATGTACAGGGAGACATGCCCCCAAAAAATCCCCAAAGAATGCCTCTGATACATTCCAATACTGTGATCTGAGCCAATTTGTAATCACTAAAGAACATCAAAACATTTAACATGTATTTTACAGCATCAAGGAAATAAGAAACAAAGGCACATAATTGATTCCTTGGAAGCAATATGTCCATGAGGACCTAAAAATATTAAGGCAGTAGCTTGACTCCACTTCCTTGTCTAAACATAACCTCCTTCTCAGGTGTATTCTAGCACCTTAAAATTTCCAACTGCCTAAGAGTTTACCTTTTGTCAGATGATGGAAGGCTCTTAGGAGGTTCTATCCTGATCGCTGGGTCCCATTCTCCAGGTGGAAGGACAATGACTTCATCTAGGAACTCATCAATGCCAGCAATCAGGTCCTGCCTATCTTTTGCTTTGTAAGCAATGTCATGGAACACCTAAAGAATGGTAAGAGATGTGTTCATCCAACCAAAGAGCTTTCTACATGCTTCACACCATATCTAGCCTGAAGAAAGCTATCCAAAATTCACCATGATATTACTATAACCATGTTCTCCTATTTTGTATTATTCAGCCATTTTCAAAATATTTAAGTTTTTCAGATTATAACCTTAAAGAATATATGTAGAAGCCTGAGTAAATGGCTATTTTTAAGTGTTTCTTTTTTTATCAATACTGTAAAATTACATGCCTTTCAGCTCCCCTTGGTAAAGTACTGTTACTGATACAGTTGCTATGGAAGCCAGATGAAAATAGTTCGGAGAAATATACTGAAAAGTCATTCCCTGAAATAAAAACTACTGGGACAAACAACTGCTGATGATTCAAGGAGAAATTTAAAGTGAGTGTAAAGATCAGGTTGAGAATCAAACACTGCACTTGTCAAGCACAAAAATAATGTGACCCATTTTAAAAAGAAAACTTATACTGTCAGAACACAAAGTCAATGTATTTAAACAAGTCCATTTTTTGGCAAGGTAATATCTAAATCACCAAGGATTCAAAAGGTTCATGTCTTTTATATGAACTTCCAAAGGAAGGATTTCCAAAAGGTACACAAGCCCTTTTTGTCAATCATTCCATTCTTCTAACCAAACTGATGATCTGAAAGTTCTTCACAAGATTTTCATGCTTGAACCTGAACTGGGTCAAATTCTTTAATCTCAAGAAAAGAAGATGGCCACCCTGTTCAATCACCTTCCCTATTCTTAAAGACTTCTGCTAAATCACTTCTCCTGAAAAAGAATGTTCTAAAGTTGTCAATCAAATAGCACTTAATGGTCTTTGGGTTGTGGGGTAGAGAGGAGGGCAATAAAAATGCAGACACTGCTACCCTCAATCTCATTTTCTTTTGCCATCTCCATCACTGTGGCTGGAGAGTCAGAGAGTCACCTTTCCAGCCAACCCTGCAGATAGAGAGCAACAGTTCCAACCAATGAGACATGAGAATGAGGCTGTTTGGGTAAGCCTGCAAAAAGGGGCAGATACAGCTCACATTACCCCCATCACTGTTTCCTACTTTAAATGTAGTGAGGTGATAAGCTGAATGCAGGCAGACACTGTAGAGTTACAATTTTGACAGGAGGGGGAAAAAAATGCCATCTTAAGACCATGGAAGTAAGTGTGCAGGTATCAATTAGCAAACAGTTAAGCTAAACCAACCCCAGCTACTATCTACCTCCTAACTTTGTTATATAAGAAAATAATCTGCAGATTGTTTAAGCTACTATAAACCCATCACTTGCAGCCTACAGCATTCCTAATTGACACATCTTCAAATGAATAACTTAAAAAAGAAGCTATAAACATACAAAAATAAATTAACTCATTGTGAGGAGGGAAATATACAACCCCTTAATAGGGGGAGAAAAAGAACCAGCATTGCTATACTTCAATGTTCTCAGACCCAGTAAAAATCACCTGAGCAATCACCACACAGAATTTCTATCCCTAACAAGCAAGCATCCTGTTCCTCACTTAACACATGGAAAAACTGACAAATTCAACAATAAAGCAAAAGTGAAACATTTGAAAAAATAGTAAAGCAGAAAGACACAGAAGCAGAAATTAATGATCTTATATTCTAACAGTGTTTCTTTTACCACAAGTCTGGTTTGGTTTTGTCATATCTAAAATGCATGTAGCAACATTCAAGCTGTTGTGAGAGTAATGAAACCATAACTGGAAAGTACTAGATACTCTACAGTTGCAGTTGCTAATGTATTTCAGATGTGCAACTTGCCTTCCACAAAATAAGAAAACCATAAAACATGTATTTTCTGATATCTAAGAAAAATGCATTATCCATTTTATTACAGATTATTTTATAAAACATATAATTCTGGAAATAATATAGAATATGAATAGTTAAATTCCCAGAATTAACATATTAAATACTTTAAGAGATAAAGTTGAGACAAAGTTGAAAATAGGTAATAATCAGATCAGGGGAACTGCATATTTATCACCTCAGACATTTATCTTTTATTCCTCTTGGGAACATTCAAAATCCTCTTTACTAACTATTTTGAAATATACAATTAATTGTTATTAGCGATGGTTATCTTACTGTGCCTCAGACATTCCAAATTGTATAGAACTGTATTGAAATATCACACTATAACTCATATAGAGGCACAATTATGGGTCTATTAAAATTTTTTTTTTAAATTGAAAATGTTTTTAAAAAGAAAGGAAAATGTTTTATTCCAACACTCTTTATAATCCAGTACAAAAACAAAGTACATGATTTGCTTTTTGAAAACTAATGCATAGGGAATATCAGTGCATTTCCCACAAATGATTGTACTTCATGCTATGAAGATCTTAGTAACCCCATAATTCAAACTGAATAAATTGTCACAGATGAGTCACAGTATGAAAACAACACAACTAGGTCATTCAAAGAAACCTATCTTCCCAATTCCCTACCTCATCAGACATCAGGGTGGCAATGGCTCTGCCAATCTCATGGTAGGACTTGGCTTTGCCCTTAGGACCTAAGAGAATGAACAAGAACCTAAGGGAAAAGGAAAGAAGCACATGCTGTTACACACATTTCATCAATATACAAGAGACTAAAAATGTTTATCTTAATTCATATTTACGAAAGGGTTAGATCTCTAAACAAAGGACTAGACTTGGTGATATGGAAAATACTCTTTCACACTATGTGAAACACAAATCACTGTTCAGTTTATTTGGAGGCAAAGAAAAGTTTACCATGAAAACTTGAGAAGCTTTTTTGCTGAGCAGGAAAGGTTCAATTTATATTCTTTATGAGACAGTCAATGTTTCTGTTTTACGTTTTGCTCTTTTTCCATCTCTACTGTCTTTTGGAATCTTTGAAGCAAATCTATTAAGTCCAATAACTCGATAGACTTAGTACACCTTTGAACTTCTCTGACTTTTCCAAAAACCGAAACCAAATTTCTATAAGTAAGCCATATGCTGACCATCAATGTAAAATAAAATGAAATATGAGGGAAATTCAAAATAAATTATCATTCACAGACTTAATTTTTTATGGGTGTTCCCATTTTCTTTCTAACTTGTTTTCTTGATACTGTACAAAGCACTGCTTCAGAGAAAATAGGTCCTGAAACATGTAGTAATGAGCTCATTCCCATTTTTCATATTGGAAGGAATCCCTCACTGATAACAAGGACAAAGATGTATGTCTCCACTGGGGAGGAGGGAACCTGATAAATAAATAAGGAAAAAAACCACAAAAGGTGATATTAGATAAATCTTAGCCTTGATATTGATCATGTCTTACCTAACAAGGCGATAATGAGGGCAATCAAAATGATGGCATTATGTGGTTAGACAGCTTTTAAAGTCCTGCAAAGCAGGATTTCACATTCATCACTTTCTGTTAATTTCCATGTAACCCTTGCAAAAAGGACAGGTATTCTATTCCTGTGTGATGGCAAGGAAACTGGGGCTGAAGGAGGTGATACATGAGCCCAAGGTCTGTGCTTAGTAAATGTCTGGGGCAAGGGATGTAGTTCAGAGGGAGAAGACATACTCAGTATGCATGATTCCCTGGGTTCAATTTCCAGCATCAAAAAACAAAACAAAATTAAACAAAAGCAAAGCAAAATAAAGTGTACATATAGCTCTTCTTGCATCCTATTCTTTTTACCACATAATTATGTTATTACCACCAACCCTATTGGCATACCAGAGTTGTGAAACACAAAAACTATCCACAATAACTTCCACAGGTTGCTCCTGGGAAAGAACTTGTGGATGCTTAGCTTGGGACAAGAAAGGTAAGATTTTAAGGTACCAGGGATGGCTTTGTACATTACTTTGCCAAATTCTATTTATTACTAATATACTCCTATACCTCCCTTTAAATAAAAAAGGATCAACAGCAAGTACTCTATAAAATGTTACAGCTTGTTCCAAAATGCCCCTTGATATATAATTACTTTATTTCATTATAAAAGTCAATTCAAAGGAGATAGGGGGAAAAAAACACCAGGAATTAAGAGTGTAAAAACAGGCGGTGGTAATCTGAAAGTTTGAATACCCAGATTTTATACTAGAATAACAATAAAACCATTCAGTACTTATTTGCTTGAAAACCAGTTCTGCAGTGGAGTGGAACACTCACTTTCAAGTCTGATCACAGTGAATGAAAAAGCAAAGCAATCAGCAGCTTGAAAGTCTGTTTGGCATGAAAGAAGCCACTGTCGGGACTGAACTTTAGACCTCTAACCCTGAAGTTCAATTGATGCTAGAATTTTTCTTCCTTTGACACTGACCACTTCATAATTATGTACCACCATATACACCATTATGAAGTGCTACTCGGTGTCAGTAAAGTGTTGCTTTCTAAAGGGGCTAATCCCTGGTTTGAATGCAACACTTGAAAAAAAATTTTTTGCCAGTAAAACAAAATACAAATACCATTGAGAAATGCTAGTACCGGTTACATTTTTCCAATTCAATTTGCCTATCTACAAATGGCCGCTGTCAAGTAAGACAATAGTGTGTTAGGTAAAATGGGCAGGTGCAGTGTCACAAGAGAAACTACCTTGTTGGGTCCTTAGGACATTTTTTTAAATAATGGATTTCTTTTGCCTGCCATTTTTTATTATCTCAGTGTATCTAAATATTAGCTTTTCAAGAATGCATAATGCCCAAAACCTTTCCAGAACCACTCTATGGCCCTTCCTACCACTCCCATAAGGAGTGTAGCTTACAAATACACATTATCCTATCAATCTGTATCAACTGACACAAGTTAATTATCAGGTTGACTAGATGGGGAAAAAAAACCTACTATCTTGTTAGTGAGAAAAAACACTTAGTCACTAATAGTCCTCAAACATAAACATAAACTTTGGCCAAGGATGGGTGACTCTCTCCAAACTAATAGAGTCATGAAGCCTCTGAATAAAAACCCAGAAGATGAGGAACATATAATTTTACTCTTTGGTTTCCACAAAATTTATCAAAGAATGAATGGAAACAGTAGATCAACAATGTCTGTGATGGATACTATAGCATGACCTACATATAAAGGCATTATTCCTAGGTAATTATAATTTTGTTTTTAAAAAAAGATATTTCTTCACTAATGAACTATCATCAAGTGCCAAACAGAAACAATATGGCAACATTGTTTACCTAACTCCAGTTGGGAACAATTCAGTAAATGCATGCTCCTAAAATGATATAGAGAGGGATTCAGCCAGAGGAAGAAGTTGTGCTCCACTTGTGTACACTGCGTCAAAATACATTCTACTATCATGTATAACAAATTAAAATATACAAAATTAATTTTTAAAAAGTGATATACAGAGGGAATCTGAGCATGCAAAAGCAGTAGGGAACATCATATCAAGTAAATAATCTCATTTGTAGGAATAGGGACCCTTAAGCAGCCTTTAATCTAGATTGTATTATGGACATGAAGCCAAGAGTTCTGAGGGAACCTACTCAGAGTAACCCAGCCATCAATGTTCCCTCTGCCTGGAACATGTCCTCTCCCCTTTAACCCTCAAAAAAGCAAAAGCTGTTACAACTTTTATGATTGAAGTACATCCTGCCACGCTCAGCTTTTATAATGTACTGAAAACTCTTTTCATGATCCAAACTGTTTTTTATCAATGGACAGATGTTATTTTTAACCAGAAGCTTTTTTCTTTATTAACAAATTAGAGTAAACATCACATTTGTGTGGCTGGAAGGACACAGTCCATGTTGACAGCTCAGAGAAAAGAAATTAATTTATGTTACTGAGTTTCTTTTATGCACTCATCACTAGCAACAAGTCAGAGTTAGAATGCTTAATGGTGTCTAGTTGTCTTAAGAATGTTCATGAGGCCCTTTTCTACATTTGTGAGCTTTTTCAAGTAACTAATTATGCCTGGGGAGGATGCCTCTAGCATTCTGCACAACAAAAAGAAGTACCAGATGATCCATGTCTGGAACCAATGGCCTATACTCACATTCACAAAATAATTATAGGCAGAAACAGAGCATAATATCAGAAAAGGAGCCAGCTTTCCTAAATCACTTAATCTTTTCAGAAAGGATGTACATCCCCCCTCCTGATACAGCACAGCTATTTCCAGAATAAACTCAGCATGTACCAATCCTTCACTCCCTTCTCTCAAAATCAAATAACACGTTATTCATATTTAGCAACTTTGGAAAATGTGGCTAAACTGTAGCTTCCACAAAAGATTCATGAGGACCATAAACCCACCATAACCAACCACATTATGTGCACTACAGAAGCTAGCAATTCGACTGATGGACAAGACAGAACTGAATTAGCAAGACTTCTACCCCAGCCCCTCTAATAGTTTTTGTATAAACAGTTTTAAACACTAAGAACAAACTCTTTCTCTTAGGCAAGTAATTATTTATAATACACATATATATTAATATAGCCATGCTAAAAGGGCAAACATTCTAACATTTTAGAGAACTAAAAGCTTACTGAATAACCATTTACCCTAAATGTGCAGAGATCAGAAAAAGATAAGTTAGGGCTGGGGTTGTGGCTCTGTGGCAGAGCACCTGCCTCATACATGTCAGGTACTGGGTTCAATTCTCGATACCACATAAAAATAAATAGACAAAATAAAGATACTATGTCCATTATAACTAAAAAATATATTTTTAAAAAAGGATAAATTGACCTAAGGCTTATCATTTTTCATGGGAGGTTCCTAAAACTTTCTATTCTATCCCACTCTAGGTATCTCTAGGGATACCTAGACTCTAAAATTCGGCCAGAGTTCTGTTTCTAGTGCTGACAATGGATCTTCCCTTTGCCTGCACCCCTTAAATATAAAATGGTCATAACAACATTTATTCCATATATAACTCATAAATATGAGTAAGAGGTTGCCTCTGTGAACAGATAAAAGATGACAGCAAAGTGTCTATAAAATAAGTCACAGAGTAAGTAGAGAAACTTGTGAATTCTACACAAGGAAGGGGAGTTGCTAGGGCCATACTTCTGTAAAGGTGCATAGTAGTAAGATTATAAGGAATAGTAGTAATAATAATAATTGTATAATTTTCCTCCACCTTTAAAAAAAAAAAGACCACAAAAAACACATGCACCAAAACATGTCTTTCAAGTCTTCCTGCGATAGAACAGCACATGCACATTAAAGCACATCATGGAATGCAGACACGGTCCTCCACAATGACTGCCACATTTCTTGTGGGATTTCCTTGATTGGATTTCACAGGATGAAGCCATTGTAAATGGCCTCACATTACTCACATCCAAAAAAGCTAATGAGACTCCCCACTCAGTGATTAGAGCTTGTATTGGTTTGGAGGATAGCAAATGGATAAAACAGTTTCCTGGAAAAATGTTAACATGCAAGGATATATTATTCAGATTATTGCCCTGAAATAGTTTTATGATATTATTGAATTACATTCCCCTGAATTGCTTGGCTCCTCTTGTTATTTCAAATGATGCTGTATTTCACTCCTAGACTAATACTGCCTCCCTCCAGTACAAAAGAAAAAAAGAATGAGCCAGACAGGAGCAGATGATAAGAGGGGTACAAAAATTGTCATAATTTGCTACTAAATGCACGCATATTATTGTTAAATAAAAAGCCTTTTAACTTTTTTTTTATTTGTAGCTTCTAAAGAAAATAGTAATAAAAATAAAAAGGGAAGAGCAGTTTTCTTTAACACTTCTTGGCATGTGTTTTTTTTTTTTTTTTCTTTCAAGCCCCAGTAAAGTTAGTCCAAAGAGACATAAATAAAGCCATTGGGGCACCAATCTGGACTTCAGCCATGGTCTGAGTCAGCAGTTTGCCAGATGATTGCTCAGATAGAACTGCAAAGCTCTGCTGGAATGTTTTAAAGCAAAAAGCTAAGTTACAGAAAACAAATCACAATAATCCCAGTAATCGAATAAACTGATCATCTCCTTTCTCCTGTTATTTGTCCATATTATTTGTCCAATGACTGCCTATGTATTATTCCTATTTTAAGTGTCTTTAAGGAATTCAAAACTGAGAAAAAAATTTATATAATAAGGAAGAATGTCTTGAATTGAGAAGCCTTAAGGAAATTTTCTCCTAATATTCCTCCTAACTTGGCTCAAAATAAATCCTGGCCTCTTGTCACTGTTGGTTAATCATGCTCACACCACCTGCGTTCCTTGAGGAGGATTCATAGCCCTTCCTTCCTGTTCACATGAGGAAAACTAGAGGGGAGCAAAGGTCACCTCTTCTTGTGCTGGAATCCACAGAAAGCACCCCTCAATTCTTTCATATGATAATTTCCTGATGTCAACCTAAAGATACAAGCTTCTCTTTAAACTCTTCCTCAGCATTAGTTTAGTGAAGCATTAACTTCTACTCAATTAATTGTACTTTGTAAATCAAACTACCTAACATTATTGAGCTCAGCTTCAGAGGGAGCTGAAGAGGATGACTTGTGAGGTGCTGTGCAGTGTGATGATTTAACATGATTTAACAACAGTGGCACCCTTCTTTTAAAGCAAAATTTTATGTGGCATGATATATGTCACTGTAAAGTGTACAAATTTGGGTATAAAGCCAAAAGAATTTCACAAATCTGTACGTATACCTATATTTATGTATACATGTGTGTATATATGTATGAACTCACTACCAATTTTCTGATGACATAGAACAAATGAAAGCGACTATGACCATTTACTAATTGTATAACTTTGTACACGTTGAATTCTTAAGACTTAGTTTCTGCATCTGTAAAATCTGAACACTATAATTTGTATGTTAAAAGATTTTTGGAAAGATTTGAGTAGAATAATCTATTAGAAGAAAGTAGTCCTCCACCCAAAAGATTATTATAATTGCTGTTGTCATAATTATACAAGTGCCTAGTCATTTGATAGCATAAAAGTGAGACTTAGCCATTATTTCAAATTAAATCTCTTGAATGTACTGGATATATCCTCATTCGGATCCTCTAGCCTGGGAGAGAGTCCATTTCCCTATAAGCACATCGAAGAAGACCCCAGCAGGTGGGAGAGAGCAGCCTACCTTGTGGGCACAGGGACCTCAGTGAGGGCACCCAGCATGACAGCCTGCTGTAGTCGAACAAAGGCAACAAAAGGAGTATCCAAGAAGTCAACCTCCCCAACAAGCACATTGGAAGCTTCTGCATCACGTGGCAGTTTTTTCATGAACTTATTCTTCAGCTGCATGGGAAGAACCAAACAAAACCACACATTTTATTTCCAGAAAAGGGAAACAAGAAGAGATACCATAGGCATCACTCACAGGATGTCCCTTTATGGGGTCTTCATGCAACAGTCCCTAAACAGCCACTTTTATGTTGTATTTAACCATTCTATTAAAATAAACACTTAGCTGTACCTTGATTTAAAACATGATGAAGGTATAACAACATGGTATATATATAAAACAATGTGTAGTATCCATTCATTTCTTTAGTCATTTACTCATGAAAACTTATGAGCAAAGCAATACTCTTAAGTCTGAGGGATACAGGGAGGGACAGGCTAACTATGAGCTCTGCTTAGGCTCACCTTGCCACAGGAGGAAATAACACATGATTTAAAGTAGTGATAAGTACTGAGAAGGAAAAACAGACAAGAGGGTACTATTTTAAAACAGGTACTATTTTAAACAAGATGGTCAGGGAAGACCTCTGAAGAAATATATATATATATATTTTTTACACTGGCACCCAGGGTACAAGCCATGCACTGACCTGAATGAAGAGCATTCTTAGCAAAGAGAATGGCAAGGGCAAAGCCTCTGGAACACGAAGGAGGTTTGCAGAGTAGTAAGAAGTCAGATGTGGTGGGAGCTAAAGGAGGAGAGTGGCAGAAATAGCCACAGATGAAGCTGGATGGGTAAAGGGGACCAGCCCATAAAGACCTTGAAGGCCAAAGTAAGGAGGCTTACAAGTTTCATGTGGGAGATGCTTACGAAGAGCCCCAGTTAAAAGGTGGAGCCAGAAGACATAAATTTGGGAGACATCACCAGATCAACAGTATTCAAGGCCATTGGACAGGTGACATAGCCCTGAGTGTTAGTATAGAGAGAAAAGGGGTAAGATCTCTACTCTGGAGCCACTTTACCTTTCATAGGAATAAAAGGCGGCATCGGCAGAGGACATTGAAAAGAAGCAACAAATAAAGAGAGGAAAACCAGACTTTACTCATAGCCAGGTGACAAAAGGGCTAGGCTGCCTAAAGCCCAAATAAGATGAGAACTATGAAAGGACCAGTGAGACTGGCAAGATGGTAGTGCTGGTGAATCTTGACAAGAGCTGTTACCATGGACACCCAAGTGCCACATGAACAATGACAAGTAAAGAAGTAGGAACAGGGAATAGAGATAATTATTTTGAGAAATACAGCTACCAAGAAAAGATGAAAAGTGGAGAGGGAAGTGAAGAAGGCATAACACTGGGGATTTGTTTTAATAGAGATGTGACAGCATTTTGGAATGTGAATAGAATGATCTAGTAGAGACAGATTAATGCTGCAGGAAGGATAGGGAATAATTAGAAAAGCAGCCCAAGCAACCTGGATCTATTGTGAAGGGATGATATCCACATCCCAGGTAGGAGTGCCAGTTTTAGAGAGGAAAAGAGCTTATCGATCCTACCAGGGAAGGCAGACTCTCTGGGTTCAAAGGTGGGTGATTTGGGAGAGTTGGTGGAGTGGCAATGAGGGCTTCTGAGGACTCATATTTTTGCAATGAAATACAAGTGAGCTGATGGTGAGGAGGAGGGAGGCATGTGGGGGTTGAGGAGAGAAGGGAAGGTGTAAAGCGGTTTTCTTGGAGAGTGAAGGCTGCTTAACACAGTCACGTTGAAAGCTTATCTGATAGGCATCATCTCTTCCACAAAACTCAAAGAAAATAATTCAAAATTGCAGGAGGGAAAAAGGATAAGAATTTTGCAAGACCATACAAAAGACACAGACTTCTCATACTTACTTATCGTCCAATGTAAATGCCTCACTCCTCAAGTCAAAAGTACCAGTGAATTTAGTATTTTGTGCCATGAATTACTGCTGGGATGGAAAGTGGCACGCATGATCCAATTTTGCCCATTAGTACAAAGTTTACACCAACATTTTATTTTCAATGACCATTTAAGAGTTTTTAATTAGGGGAAATTAATGACATGAAAAGTTACTCTGAGGACTCCATCACCCTCAGGAGCATTTTTATAGGATTTTGTTTTTAACTTGGTACTTCATGCAAGAACAAAGCTATCAGACAAAAAGCAAGAAAGGATTAAGAATTTGGTGGAAACCAATCAATTCACTAACCAATAAATAAAAGACAAGTTATATATTCTTGGAGGTTAGGAATATAACTACTCCTAAGTAGTATGGAATTTTCCAAAATTTTTACCATTAATCCTCCAAGAAATGCTAATATTAAAAAATCATCTTTACATTTTACAGATATAAAAACACCAGCCAAGAGAGTGGTCTAAAATCATGAAGTTGCCAAAATTGTTATTATCACCTAAGGAAATTACAATAATGAACTGTTCTCCAGAACACTAAGTAGAGTGTGGAGTACAGCCAGGTGGCCAAACAGATGCAAAATAACAATCCTCAAACTCTCTCCAGAGAGTGCTTGCTCTCATTTACCAATACAGAGAACAAAGCTGTGCATTATTCTGGTTTTACCTCCCATTCTCTTCAGCAAACTCCTTGCTCCTGGTTAGGCAGGTGATTCAACCATAATTCCTTCCATCTTATATACTTAGATTCTCACACTCATTACAAGAAAAAAAAAAAAAGTCCTTTCCCTATTTCTACCTTTTCTAAACATTCTTCAGAGTTCAGCACAAGACTTTCTTCCCATTTCATCCTACTTCCTTGGGAACTTTCAGAATTACTCATTTCTGAATCACACTTCAGCAAGGTATAAGTTCCCCTCCCCCAGTTTCATGAAGGTAAGAACAGTTTATTCTGAATAAATTGAATAGTTTTCAACATGATAAGGAACAACCTCTAATGAAAGAAAGATTTTTTTTTTTTTTTTTTTTACCCATATAAATGCCAGTTCTTCTTTGAATGGATCTTTCCCTCATACACAAGCTCCCTGGGTGATCTCAAAAGTGTGAGGAAGTCCGAGGACTTCTCAAACTTACATCTTTAGCCAATACTTTTTCTTTAAGCTCCAGACCTATATGTAATATCTCCACCTCGATTTCTAATACACATTTCAAACTTCACTTCATCCAAAACAAGCCCTTTCGACAGTCCCCTAAAACCAGTTTTTCAGCAGTCTCCCCTGCCTTGTATGGCAACTATACTCTTCCATTGCTCAAGGCAAAAACTTTGCTGTCATCTTTAACTCTTTCTTCTCTGGGTACCCCACACCCATTCCATCAGCAAACCTGTTGGATCTACATTCCAAATGTACCCATAATCCGACTTTTTCAACACCTTCATGGCTGCCACCCTCGTTCATGTCCAGGACATTCTCTGAAGTATGGCCCTGGCTTCCTGACTAGATAGCCTGCTCCTGCCCTCCCTGCTGTATTCACCAAAGCAGCCACAGCAGAAAAATCAGGAGTCAGACCTCGTTACTCCTCTGCTCAAAAAACTCCAGCTGGTTGCTATTTCCCTAAGTGAAGCCAAGCTCTTTACAACAACCCCAAATCCCAGCATTATCTAGCTGCCAACTGCTCCCTGAACTTATTTCCTACCACTCTCTCCTGGCCTTCCCTGTGGCCACCCTCAGACAGGTTCACCTCAGGTCCTTTACACCTGCTGTTTGCTCTGCAGGCAATGTCTGCAAAGCCCCTTCCTTTACTCTTTAATTAAAAGTCCCTTTCTTATCAAAGAGGCTTTCCCTAGCCACCCTAGTTAAAATTTCAACTCCCTTCTCTCCACAGACACTTCTAACTCCTCTGTTCCACTTTATTTTTTTTCCTTGTATTTGTCACTATCAAACATATCATATATGTTAATAAACTTTTTTTTAAATCTACGTCCCCATTAGAATATAAGTTCAACAGAGGTAGACATAACCACCTAATTTGTTCAGTGCACTGTTCCTAGTGCCTACAAGAGTACCTGAGGAGAAAGGTTCAACAAATAGTTGCTGAAGGAATGGGGGTTATTATTTCTGCTCTTCCCAATAAGCTTTTCTAACTCTCCTCTTTAAGCAGTCAGTTCTGCACATCTACCCTCTCCCCTCCCAGGCCACACAGGTGAGCAAAAAGCCTAGATATGGCCATTCTTGGTAAACTCCTCCCCTGACAAGAGTGATTGGTCAAAAGGATGGATGCATGACGTGCGCAAAGACCAAATCCTTTAGAAGAACTGGTACTTATGTGGGTTAAAATATATATTATATATATATAATATATATATATAATATATATTTCTTTCTTTCATCGCAGGTTATTCCCCACTATGTTGAAAAGCCATGTGTCAGGACTGTCCACACTAGGATAGAATGAAGTAAGTACCCAACAAAAGCAAAAGAGAAGGGTTGGGGTTGTGGCTCAGCAGTAGCGCCCTCACCTAGCACGTGCATGAGGCCCTGGGTTCGATCCTCAGCACCACATAAAAACAAGTAAATAAAATAATAAAGATTTTTTTTAAAAAAAGCAAAAAAGAAAATGAATGGAAAGAGATTTATGAGTCTTCAGTCTCAGTCTCTGACATCCTGAAGCTTCTCTAGGAATCCTTTCCACTGACATAAACCACTAAATCCTTTGGGGCTTAAATTAATTTGAAATGTATTTCTGTCCACTGCAGAGCCCAGGTACAAAAGTGTATTTGTCAAATGGATTTGAGGAACACTGAGTTAAATAAAATAAGTTTCCACACTAAAGACTTTCTCAGAGCCTTTAATATGCCTTTATGCCTATAGATGCTTTATCTCCCACTGAGAGACCAGGCACATTATGGTAGGAAATAAGATTAGAAAACGCTGCTTTGTATAGAAATTTTCTCATCTTTCATCTAATCCCCTTTCTATTCTATTTTATTCTCTTCAAAATATGTGGGCGCCTACTATAATTCAAGGTCTGGTTGTAGTCATTGTAAAGAAGACAGATCTGCTCTCCTGAAATTTACAGAAGAAACAAACACCATGAAAGGTACATTGTTTGATGGGAGGTCACAGAAACAGCAATTGCATCCAGTAAAAGAGCTCAAGGAAGGTTCTTCTCAGAGTCAAAGTTAACGAAATCTCTCCCATAATTTTGGCTCTACAAACACTGATTCAGATGCCTTTTTTAAGGAAGCCAATACTATCTGATAAAGGAAAAAGTAATGACAGAAATATGAAAAGTAATTCTGGGCTTACACAATAAAGTATGAACAATAATAAAATAATAAAGATTAAACAAAAAGGTAAAGAATAAGCTTAGGAATTACAAAGAGCAATAAAAGGTAATGAAAACAAAAACAGAACCTAAGGCTTTCAAATTGGGTTGAAAATCACCCAATAAAATCATCTGGATTGAATTCCAAAGATAAAGTTTGACATTCCTTTCTTATAGATCATTAGTTGTTTCTCCAAGGGATACCCAGCCTGGATTTTAGGCAGGGTCAACTTTAAGAACACACACAAGGAAGAAAAATTTCTTTAGCCAACCTTGATTTCAGAAAAATGGATTTCAAATGGCTGCCTTGTGGAGCTATAATCATTAAAAGATATTTTGGCTAGCACAACAATTTTCTGACCTTTCTTGTCTTTGCCAGGTTTTAACATGAGCTCTGTAAATACAGACGTGCATTTTTTAAAAATTCTTTTTATACTATATTTTTTCTTCTACTGTAAGCTCTTGCCCTTTGCCATGAACGTCTACTCCTATAATTTCTTACCCTTCTTTACTTTCTGAATAGTTTTCTATAACCCAGTGATCACAACATTACTATACCAAGAAACTAGAAATTTTGAATGGATAAAGCAGAATAAATGGACTGATTGTAAAAGAGGTAGATTACTTGGGATGACAGTTCTGTTTGATAATGAATAAGTGATATGCACCATATATAGTTCATTGAAAAAGTCAATCTTCCACTCTCCACTTACATCTTAGGTTTTCTTGTGCTCCTCTATGAAAGCAGTTTGCATATTTTAAGGTTTCACATAAGGGATCCATCACACTTCAACCAGCTGTTCTAACCATTTGATTAATATGTCCCACTAGCTTCTTTGCTATTAAAACCTCAGACCTACAGCATTGTAGATCCAAGCTGTCCCATTCCTCAGACACTAGGCAGGTATTTAAACCCTACCTCTTTTTCTCTGTCATTATCTGTCACATTAAAATAATTGCATCTAGCAACTCCTAAGAGAAAACATAGGGTCAACACTCCAGCCTATGGGCACAGGCAACAACTTTCTCAATAGCCCTAAAACTCAGAAATAATGCCAATCGTGAATGAACAAATGGATGGCAACAAGTTAAAAAGCTTTTACACAGCAAATGAAACATTAAGAATGTGAAGAAAGAATCTACAGAATGGAAGGAAATTCTTTCTACTCTTCTGACAGAGGATTAATATCTAATATAAAGAATTAATGGCTGGGGTTGTGGCTCAGTGGCTGAGTACTCGCCTAGCACATGCAAGGACCTGGGTTCGATCCTCAGCACCACATAAAAATAAATAAATAAAATAAAAGTATTGTGTCCAAGTACAACTAAAAAAATATTTTTAAAAAGAATTTTTAAAAAGATTAACACCAAAAAAAGAAAATAACTCAATTAATAAATAAGCAAATGAATTAAACAGACACTTCTTAAAAGAAATACAAATGGACAACGAATATATGAAAAATGTTCACCATCATTAACAATTAAGGAAATGCAAATCAAAACTACACTAATATTTCATCTCACATCAATCAGAATGACAGCCATCAAGAGTACAAGCAAGGGGCTGGGGATGTGGCTCAAGCGGTAACACGCTCTCCTGGCATGCACGGGGCACTGTGTTCAATCCTCAGCACCACATAAAAATAAAATAAAGATGTTGTGTCCACTGAAAACTGAAAAATAAATATTAAAAACCATCTCTCTCTCTCTCTCTCTCTCTCTCTCTCTCTATCTATCTATCTTTAAAAAAGAGTACAAACAATAATAAGTGATGGAGAGAATGTAGAAAAAAGGACCACTATTACACTGTTGGTGGGACTGTAAGTTAGTACAACCACTATGGAAATCAGTATGGAGTTTCCTCAAAAGGTTAGGCATGGAACCACCATATGGCCCAGTTATACCACCCTTTGTATTTATCCTTAAGAATTAAAGTCATACTATAGTGATACATGCATACCCATGTTTATAGCAGCACAATTCACATTGCCAAATTATGGAACCAGTCTAGGTGTTCCCCAGTGGATGAATGGATAAAGAAAATGTGGTATAGATACACAATGGAGTTTTATTCAACCACACACACACACAAAATGAAATTATGTTATTTTTAGGAAAATGGATGGAATTTGAGACCATTATGTTAACAAAATAAGCCAAACCTAAAAAGTCAAGGGTTTGGTTTCTCTCATATGGGAAGCTAGAAAGGAAAAAAGAAAAGAAAGGTGAGAGGGCAAGAATATCAAGGACATCAAAGGGAGATCAGTAGAGGAAAAGGACCAAGGGATGAGACGGGAAGGGATAGGGAAAGTGCTGGGGAGTGATATTGGCCAAATTATACTTTTATATATGTGCATGTACAAATATGTAACAACAAATCCCATCATTGTGTACAACCATAATGCACCAATAAAAATATGGTAAGAAAAAATTCCGTTTATAATAAAGCATGAGTACTTATGGTTTGAACATTGAGTTTGACTTGTTAGAATATGATCCTATTCAATGTCCTTATTATAAGTGATATTTAAAAATAATTTCAATTTGAATGTATTTTCTCATGCTTTATAAAGCTCACACCTATTGATACTCCACTCTATATACTCTTGTTTTCTCTCCATGAGAATAATTTTCATCTTCTAATTTATCTACTCAGTCTCATTGTACCCTGCTCATGACCACAGGCTAACATCCACCTGTTTTCCTGGGCAAAGAGATTATTCTTGGAGTTCTTATTGATGTTCTTTCCTTTCTTCTTTTCTTCTTTTTAGTTTATTTTCTCTTCTCCCTTTGGGAATTGCCAGCTCATATTCTTTCCCAAACAAAATCATCTGGCAAGCTCAAAGTCATTATAAGTGACCCTAGTACCATGTCCTCCAACAATAGAAGATATCTGTGTTAATAATAATAATAAAAAAGGGACGCCACGCCTACTACCTTACTCATGACAACTTCAATTTACCCTAATGTCCTGCCAACATCATAAGTACCTCCTCTTTGATTCTCAAAAGTATCTTGGTCCAGAACAAAAATTATATAGATAGCCTGCATTATAATCTCATTGAGATCAGCTCTTCAGTAGAGCCCAAAATATAGCATTAGAGGAAAATCACATTCTGTAAAAATTTAACATTCAAGGAACTCAAAAAGCATAATCAAACAGACTTTAACTTATTTATGTTCTCTCTTGAGTATGCATTTATTCATTTACTCTACACACATTGCTATGATGTCCTCTCACCTTATTAGGTTTCTGCTTCTGCACATTCTCTTTCTCTACATCTCAGGAAAAATACCCAATTTGATGAACTAAGAGTTTGACAAATTCAATGGGTTTTTTGTCTACTGGGAGGGTTATAGTGCCTGAACACAAGAAGTAAGTTAACTGCTTTCTCTTGAAGCAAGACAATTGAATGGAAAGAGAGAGAGAGAGAGAGAGAGCGAGCGAGAGAGCGAGCTGACATGTTCATCCATGTAGCTGGTTAGGAGATTAAAAGGTCATTTCATATTTCTATATCATAATTTTTACATCTGAACCATCTGAATCTCACAATTTAGATTCTGTATGGGTGGTTGTAGGCCTGAAGATGTACATTTGGTAAATTACCAAAAAAAAAAAAAAAAAAAAAACTGAAACCTAGCTTCTTTTCAGCTCAATTCCAGACTGAATATTTAGATGACCTACCCCCAGCCTAAATATCAGGCAAAAAGGAAAAACTCTCTGAAGGAAGCTAACATCATTACACCATCAAATTATCTCCACTTTACATATATTACATCTGACATTTAATCATAAATTACCAGGCATACTAGTAGATAACAACAAAACCTGGAGCTCAAGGAAAAAAAAATAACTAATAGAAATCAGAAAAAACCTTAAAGAAGAACTACACATGGAAGTTACCAGTCTTTGAAGTAACTTCATTTTTTAAAAATTGACTATAAAACATAAGATTTTAGTAGAATCTATTTAAAAAGTAAAATAGTCCATAATTATTGGATCGGGTTTTTAAAAATACATTTGAAATGCTAAAAAAATTGTCTTAGAGATTAAAATATGTATCCTTGAACTCATAATCTGAAAATATAACATATTAAGGCTTGTAGAATGCAACCAACCATGTGAGTTTAGTAAATTCATGGCCTTAACTGCAAACATTACAGAAGAACAAAAACTAAAGTTCAATGATATAGGCTGGGGTTGTGGCTCAGAGGTCGAGCACTTGCCTAGCATGCATGAGGCACTGGGTTTGATCCTCAGCACCATATAAAAATTAAAAAAAAGATACGGTGTCCACCTACATCCAAAAATTAAATATAAAAAAGTTCAGTGATATAACTATACAACAAGAAGTATGAATAAAACAACAAACAAAACTCAAAGAAGACAGATGGAGAAATAACAAAAATAAAAGATGAAATCAATGCAATAGAAAATAAATACTATTTCATAAACTGAGTGACAGTTATACAGATGTTGTCTTGGTTCACTGGTGGTGCAGTAACAAAATGTCTCTGAGCCTGAGTAATTTATAAAGAACAGACACTTCTTTCACATAGTTCTGGATGTTGGGAAGCCCAAGATCAAGCCATGAGCATCTAGTGAAGGGCTGTGCTTAAATTTTGAATGTTGCATCCTCTGGAAAGGAGAAACACTGTGTCTTTATGTGACAGAAGGTGGAAGGGCAAAAAGGGGCAAATTTCCTCCAACAAGCCTTTTCATAAGTGTTGCTAATCCTATTCATGAGGATAGAGTTTTCCCCAAAGCCATAGCCCCACTCTGTTGCATTAGAGTTTAAATTTCAACATGAATTTTGGAGGAGACCGCAACATTCAAACCACATCAGGTGTGTTCTCAGGGTGAAACATCATGAAGTAAACTTATGATTTGTACTTATGCCATGTTTTACTTTAATAAAAAAACTACAATGAGTGTCTTAATAAATAACCACTTCACTGCAAATTTGGCACATTATGTGATATACCTTTGGCAGGGAACACTTGAAAAAAATAAAAGGCAGTGAGAAACTAAAACCATATTTCACTGCCCCAACTTAAAAACTTTCGTAAAGATTATAAGAAATAAGAGGTAAAATATCTAGTAAAAGACAAAGAAATGTGGAGCTACTCCTGGCTTCTTTATAGTTTCTCCAACGTGGACTGACTGGCCCTCTTCTCTTCAGTTCAAAGCACATGCATTACTGTGCCTCTGGGAGAAAGTTCCTGAAAGTTCTCACCAAACCTGGCCTAAGTCTTAGGTGATGGGGGAAAAAAAAAAAAAAGCCCTGACCTATTCATCCTTTCTCCTCTTACAACCCTCATATCCACTACTGAATATAGATATAACCTAAACAAGTATACTTTTCTCAGGTTAAAATTAGACTTCAACAGGGCTGAGATGAAGAAGCAGGCCATCAAATGACACCTTGTGAAAACTAATCTTTGGAGCAATTTTGAAATAGATTTGACCTACTAAGAATTACATGTATCTGTTTAAAGGACAGCTGCAATCCCAAACTCTGAGAATCTAGCATTATAATGGCTGAAGACCAGTGCATTTTCTCCAGTTGGCTTCTATGGTTATCTGAAGGTTAATCCTATCTCCCATTCACCCCTAATTCCAGCATTCCTCCTGTCCCGTGACGAGGAAAGAAGAGGGCCGATTTGAAATAAGCAAATTCTTATTCAATAGGCCTACACCAGCCCTGCCTCAGGTATTGGGACAATAGTTCTCATGAAAGCCATATTCCAGCCTTTCTTTGTACTAAAGAAGGAAGGCCCATGATTCAGTCTGGGCTTCAGATACAAACAGATGGCCTAGTAGAATCTGTTTTGCTTTCAGTCTCCTTATAGCTACCAAGATGAGGCAGAAGGCTCTGCCTGGCTCACCAGGGTTCTGCTTTGGGGTTGGAAGACAAAGAAGCCTCAGCTTCTTAGCTTTGTTTCTTCAGGCACACATTTCCCTGATGGTCTTCTAGAGAGTCTCTGGTGCCAAGGACAGGGTTTGGGTGTTCCTGGATAGCCTGAACAAACACCATCTGAAACACACCCCAGCATTCCATTTCTAAATCTCACCTCTTTACTGTAAATTGCATGGTTACTCAACTAGGAAAGAGCAGACAAAGGGAAAAGATAAGAATCACAGTTCTCTTTGCTTAACAGGCACTGCCTTTTATTCCAAGACCACATAAGAAAAATTATCTTAAAACTTTCCTGTTAAAATAAGGATATTCTTTATTTATCTCTTAAGCTAATTTGTGGGACTGTGTGTGTGTGTGTGTGTGTGTGTGTGTGTGTGTGTGTGTATCATAGAGAAAACTATTGGAGTAATTACTAGAAACATTTTTTTGTTTTGTTGTTAATGAAAGCTCGGATTGCCCTTTAGTTTATCTTCCACCTGTGATTTAGAGGAATATTTCCAGTAGGTAAATTTTAAATACCATTGGCCCAATGTCTAAAAAGCTTAAAAGGAGCTTGACAGCCCCCAGAATCCAAAATTTTGACAATCACTCATAATGTTATTAGTACTTAACATTTATGATGTGGTCTGAGATTTCCAGAGCATATAAAATGTGAAAGAGTGCAAAGTCATTTAGACAAGGTGCCAAAAGGCTCTGTGGCTACATTTTTACTTTCTGAACACTTTTATACTTCTGTTTTTGCATTTAAAAAAAAATACAACTTCAAATGAAAACAGTCCCCTGAGGGTGAAAATTTGATTTTCTAATTTTTCTTTCCAAATTTAGACATTTCACCACCATTAATGCAAATGATTCTGCAAAGCAGCACATTTACAAATGGCTATTAAACTAAATATAACATATGCACAATCCGTTGGTTATGATTCCCTAAACATGAAGAAATTTCAAGTAATGACCTCGTTTAAAAAATTAATTTGTCAAAATCTCTGTCACATTTTATGTGTCATATTTTTCAAAAGTTTTTTCAAATACAATTTTTAGTACTTTTAAATAGTATTTTGATTGAATTATTACAACCAGCTTGTGAAAATGTATTATTATGCTGTTTACTGATGAAGAAAAGTATAAGTGTCTTCACCAAATTCATACAGCTACATGGCTCGGCCAGGACTGGATCCAGACTTTCCAGTGTTTAATACTCCATTCACTTCATCACACTGCAAAACCGTTATGTCTGATGAACAAATTTTACTACCTCAAGTTTAGAAACTCTTGTCCTGAAATCTCTGGGCTTTCATACAGCAAACCAGAGTTAAGCATCAATACTAATTTAGGCTCTGTACAAATAGCCTTTAAAAATTATCATGGGCACATTTAAAAGTATTTGACTGCATAAAATAAAATGGTTGAGAGAGAAAAGAAAACTCAAACACAGAGAACAGCACTTGAAAAGGATGTTAAGTGTTTTAGTCAGGCTTTTCACTACTGTGATTAAAAGGCCTTACAACAACAATTTTAAAGGAAGAAAAGTTTAATTGGGGGCTCACAGTTTCGAGGTGTCAGTCTATAGACAGCCAGCTCTATTCCTTGAGGCTCAAGGTGAGGCTGAACATCATGATAAAAGAGTGTGGCAGAGGGAAGCAGCTCACATGATAGTCAGGACACACTCAGAGAGAGACTAGACTCCACTTGCCAGATACAAAATATATACCCCAAAAGAATGCCCCTAATGACCCACCTCCACCAGCCACACCCTACCTGAATTCAGTTACCTTTCAGTTAATCCCCATTAATGGGATTAATTCACTGACTGGGTTATGAGAGCCACTCACCTCTGAATGTTCTTGCATTGTCTCACATATGAGCTTTTGGTGGATAACTCACATCCAAACCATAACATTAGGAAATAGAAGAACCTGCAGACTCAAGGTGCTAGCTGAATTATGAAATTTTTTAAAAAGTTCTGGATCTTCATTGTGTCATGAACTCCACTGTATGTAAATACAGGTTATTTGCTCTATGCCTCAAGGAAGGAGACCAGAACTCTTCATTATTCTATCTGATGGGAAATTTTCTCTACCTGCCTGCCATGCCCTTCTCCCTAACCTGCCCCTTTGATGCTTAGATTCCAATTATGCCTCCATAATCCAACCAGGCCTTATAGGAAGGCCTGACCTTGACTTGCCCCACATTCCTTGACTTTCTCTAGCCTTTCAGGTGTGATTACACTTAGCACAATGCAGTCATTGATTGACTCCCCTGTGACTCTTACTAGACTACAAGTACTTTAAAGAGGGCTCTAAAGTATCCTATAAAAAGGAACCACACATTATTCAACTTTGTTTCCCTGATACCTTATAAAGTCACAGCCTTGCAGTAAGTGTTCAGTAAACATTTGTTTAACACATGAAACCCAGGTGGTCACACCTATGCTGTGGCATCATTACACCCTGCATAAGGACAAGTGGGGATCTGAGAGCTCTGTGAAAAGTGCTCCATTTGGCGGTAGTAAACTGCAGAAAGGCCCTGGGTAATAAGCAAAGGGTCTTTACTGGTTCCAAAACTGGTAAACATACAGTGCTACCATTCATTGTTTTAAAGAAATAATAATAATCCCTGAAGTGCCTGAAAGTGCTGTCCTTATCTGGGTTCATGGATGAAATTTTAAAAGGGAGTCCTCCTTTTGAAGATTAGCTGCATGCTGAAGTCCTTCTTAATTTAAGATTTTGAATCTCATATTGGTAAGACTGGATTCTAAAGACACCCTTGCTATCAAGAGGCACCTTCAATAACAATGTTCAAATTAGTAATAATAACATTTTTAAATCAATGATCTCTGGCCAGGCACTGGACCAATAACTTTGCACACACCGTCATTTTACGTTCTCCCTGTAATTCTATAAGCAAGTTATTATTTCTGGCTCTGTTTACTCATGTGGAAAGTGAGATTTAGAGATCCCATCACTTGATTAATTTCATGACACTAGGAAAGGCAGAGAAAGGATTCAAATCACAGACTGTCTTCACAGTCCAAACTCTACTGTGCTGAGCTTAGCACCTGTTAGGCAATTGTTTTAAGTTAAAATAGGGATAGAGAGAATGCGCTTTGGAATCAGACAGAGCTATAGGCAAATATGTGTTTTTCCAATTACTTGCTATGGGATCTTGGGCAAATGATCTCGTTTCGTTAAGCTGAGCTTCCTCATGTATGAATGGGGATAAGTGTTGGTTCACAGAGTTATTCAGAGGAGAAAACAAGGTTTGAAAGTGTTTATGCACAATGCTGAGCAGACAATAGGCCCCTCAACAAAAATGTGTAAAAATGGAGACTATTCTGAGGCCCTGAACCAAGAAAGTATCAGTGGACTGAATGTCAAAAACAGGTTTGAGGAAAATTAAAAAATACATGTATAGGACTTGTTGTATATCCAAGTAGAGGGGAGGGCACAAAACTGGAGCTCTTCAAATGCCTCCTCTCTCCAGCATAGAAAGCACACATCAGCAATAGGAGTGATTAACAGATACATCGGTGAAAGGTTGTCTGGCACTAAAAATACCTGTGCCCTAAAGTTTCCTTTTATTTTAACCTATGGAACAGTTGCTGAAAGACCACAGGATTGTCATCTTATTTCGCTTCTAAATCTGTAGAATAAGGTTGATGATAATGTCAGGTGTTATAGATACCATGGAAAAAGCTCTCAGCACGGTGCCTGAAATAGCATAGCAGGTATTCAATAAATGGTAATGAAAGTTAAAATTACAGCAGAGTTTTAATACAATCATAGAAAGGGAAAGAGGTGATTGATAAAATAAAACTTTTCTCTCTCAAAGGAATAAAGCAACAATATAGATAGATCACCACCACATTTAATTCAATATGTAGCCCACAGAATTTTAGAGAGAAATCTCTTTCCCTTGTTTGTGTTATAGATCTAAAAATGTATCACAGAGGGTAGCACCTCCTTAAAGAAGTTAATGCTACTCAGAGTACAGATCCGTGAGTTTCAACTAGAGGAGGTTGCAGAGGCTACAAAATCAGATGAACTGAAGGTTGAGAAGGTCTTAGATGATTCAAGGCAACTATAATATGAAAAATATAATTCCACATGATATTGCACCATTTAATTTATCTGCAATCCCTCAGAATGACACACTTGTCCTTGAATGACTGTTCAACAAGGAAAAGAAAAAGCAAACATAACATGAAATGCTTAATTCTAACTCTTGCCCGACCTATTAATATCTAAAGAGCAGTGTTTGTTGACACTCCTCCTGCTTGCACCCCCAAAAGAGAGATCCTAAACATAGGGTTTCTTTCATTACCCCACAACCTCCAGATGCCAAGAGAAGAGAAAGGTTGCAGAGGGAACAACCAAATGAAGTCAAAACAAACAAACAACAATTAGCATTGTGGGGTTAGTGACTTCAAGAGAAAATTACAGTTTAAAGGGAAATGTTTTGTGTGAATTCTCTTCTGCACACATCCCAGTCAGAGCAGCTAATAAATAACACAGACTGCTTTCTCAAAAAGAAAAACTTCAAGGCATGAGAGGTGGGAGGGTGGAATCATCAAAGGTAATGTAGATAACCAAAAGCTGAAAGTTGATGGCTCTGCAAACACCTATGCAGAATGCTTTTCTTGTGCTGGAACTGAGAAAACACCATCCACCACTTGTATTCTTTGTTCCACCTGGGTGCAGCCCATGAACCTGACAAACTCTGTCTTTGGCCCAATCTGAACCTCAGAGCTGGTGTTTCAGGCCTCATACCTACTTCACCAAACTTGACCTACCCTGGGAGCCCTGTCACTCCAAGCAAAACGGAGATGGCCAGGTTCTTCACAAAGCACACAGCAGCAGTTCTTAACTTGGGGTCCCCAGGGAAAACCCAGGAAGTCTGTGGGCACCTTTGGTTTACATGCAACTCTTTGAGTCTTTATGTTTCTTATGTGTTTTCCTGGAGAAAACATCCATCACTTCATCATAAGCTCAAATGGATCCTTGATGTGGAAACAGCTTAAAGACTGTAGCATGAGTCTTTGAACTGAAAACATACATAATAAAGGCCAAGTTCGATTACTCTCTGAGGTTTAGTCCTTCACAAAGACTTCATACTGAAAGATTTTTGTGCCTCTGGGAATGGGAAACTTGGGCTTTCTAAGCACTAAGGGGAAGGGACGCACAGACGTCACAGTGGGAAAAGGTAACTGCCCTCACCTCCAGAGACGGGTGTCACTCCAAGAGCACAGTCTAACATCAAGGCACAGAATTCTGGAATCTGAAGAGGCCTTAAGGGCCCAGTGTCTGCTCTCCAGAGATCCAGAGAAGCTAAACAGTGCTCCAGGTCACACTCCTAGAACAGAAGCAGGCACCATTCCTGGGCCCTCCTCCATTCCTGTCCCCGCAATACCAGTGAGACAGTAAATAATTAAAAGACTCGCCCATTAAGATACTTCCTGAAAGAAGTCAAAATGGTCAGATACAGAAGTACTGCCCCTTACCACATTGAGTATGGTGACATAAATCAGGCTAAGATGTTAACAAGTACATATAGTAACTTAGAATCTGTCTGGGTAGGTACTTTAATATCTGATGACTTGGAGTGTAATAAGCAATCATCAATAAAAAGTCCACCTGGGGAGAGCACAAGGTAAAAGACACTATCTACTGACTTCCCCAATGGTTGCTAGCAGTTCTCTGAGAATTCAATCCTATCAGCTGGGTGGCACTGAAACCAGGTCCTTCCAGGGCTGGGATATCCAAGGGACCATATGGCCCCGGCAGAACACTTCAAACAGGCAGCTGTATAGCTATAATTAAATCTCTAGTAGTCATGCTATTATTTATTTAGCAGATTTTTTTTTTTCATGTACCCTTCACTGAGGTCTCTGAGAACATGTACCAAATTAGAACAATAGAGAACATTGAAGAAACAGAAAAAGGGAATCGAAGGGAGAGTCAGCTTCTCACACAAGGGCAGACAACAGCCACACAGAAGTTTCCCTGTGAGGTTCTTCATCTGCACCTGGAGGCTCTCAATGGGCCACCAGCAGGTTATGATCACTTGACCAATGTGAAAATGACCCTCAGGGTCCCTTCATTCCTTTGTTCCAGGGTATACTCCAGCCCAAAGGCCCACCTCTTACTGGGGTTGGGGGGTGCAAAAACAATTGCCACCTACTGACATTTATCAAATTGGAAAATCTTAAAAGAACTCTAAACATTCTAGTCCAATTTTTCCCTTCAACTACTGTATTCCTAACATATAGTCATCTGATTCTTCTTAAACATTATAGTGAAAGAAAAAAAAAACATTCAATTCAAGAATTAATTCAACATCACACCTGCCCACTCCCTGGTCCCTGAAAGAACGCATACTCCCTTCTCAGGGCTAGGACATTTAACACCTGACATTATTTACCACTGTGCCTTGAAGTCTATAATGAACAGTTTCTGTACTCTTGATGCCTAAAACAGTCTTCAGTGCAAAGGAAGACTTAATAAAAACATTGTAAGTAAATTAGTGATAAAGCCTCATTTCCTTTTATCCTTATATTTAACTAAAAGCTGCCTTCTTGCTGGGCATGGCAGCACATGCCTGTAAACCCAGTAATTCAGGAGGCTGAGGCAGGAGAATCATGAGTTCAAGGTCATCCTCAGCAACTTAGCAAGGCCCTAAGCAATTCAGTGAGACTCTGTCTCTAAATAAAATATTAAAAAAAAGAAAAGAGCTGGGGATGTGATTTAGTGGTTAAGTGCCCCTGGGTTCAATCTCCAGTAACAAAATAAAAAATAATAATAATAAAAAAATAAACCCTGCCTCCTTGAAATATCCACCTGGTATTGCAATTTTATGTCTGGAGCAACAGACAGCAGATCTATCCTCCCTTACTGGAAAACAACAACTTTCCTGAGCAATCTACTCCTCTAGCCCTTCATCTCAAAGCTGGATGAGTTACTTCAATTCTTAGTTGTTCTCTGGTGAGTGCCCAGGCATCTCACTATGTTATCGATCTTAATCAGTTAGTTACCCCCAACTGCTTTTGGATAATAGGCATCTTTGAAAAGCCTAAATCAGATGAAAGTAATAAATTTTCCAAATAAAGTAGCAGTTGTCACATGTTCTTCATATTTTGAACTTATATGGTTCACCTTTATTCTTGCTAAATTCCTGTGAGTTTAAGCCTTTCAAGATCACTGTCCATATTGATGCTATCATTTAAAATTAAGATAGCTAACCTTGTCAGTTTTGTGTCATAAGAAAATCTAACGTGCATGTATTGTGTCCTAATTCAAATTGCTGATAAATCCTTTCAACACAGCATGGCAAGCTAAAAGTGCCATGATATTGGAAACCCTCCCACATTTGCACTAGCTATTAACCAACACACTTGGAGCATTACTGTCTAAGCAGCTTAAAACCCTCTGATGGTAACACAGCCCTATTCGTACAAATGCTTACTACAACATCATTAAGACTCCATGGATGCCTCACTATAATTGTGCTCTGCTCTAAAAAGAAAGTGACATAGAAGTATACTTCTATTCTTTTATTCAACATAAATAGTGATGAGTTAGACCACAGATTGACAAATTTTCTCTATGAAAGCACAAACAGTAAATATTTTATATTTTGTGGCAATGATCTCTGCCATATATTCAGATATGTTTTTTAAAATTCCATAGTTCATCCTATTCCTCTGCTTTCAAGAGAAAAGGATAAGGGAGTAGGGAAAGAAATTGTGTGTGTATGTGTGTGTGTGCACACACATATGTGTATGTGTGTGTTGCTGGGGTTCAAACCAGGGCCTCACATACTAAGCAAGTTCCCTGCTCTGCTCTGGAGATAATATTTACTAAGCATCCATTCTGCTCCTGGTATGTTTCACATATACTATCTCCTTTTATTCTTATAAGTACATGAGGAATACGGGGTAAAAATGGGAGTTCATAACCCACTTGAATCAAAGTGTGAAATATGATATATCAAGAACTATGTAATGTTTTGAACAATAAAAAAAAGAAAAAGAAAAAATAAATAAATAAATACATGAGGAGATACTTTAAAAAAAAAAACTTCTTTGTAATACTCAGAGATATAAATAAGTACTGCATAAGATCACACAGTAAGAAGGGAAGTCAGGTTTTGAACCAACATCCTAAGAGTTATAAAATTCAGACTTTTCTACCACATCAAGCAAAATACATTTCCTAATATTCAGAAAATGATGAAATGACCCTAAATCTTCTACCCTTTTATTTAAATTCTTTTCTCATTTTCTTTCCACACGGAGGTATTACAAACTGAGCATTTAGAGCAACAAGGCACCACTAAAAGCAAGACAGGACAGCTCCTTGCCTGGTGTAGACCACAAGGACACAGATTAGAACACACATTAGCAAAGAGGCATAAGTCCCTGGTATAATCAGGGAAGGGAAAATCTTACACCTTTTATTTAATTTGTTCTTCATTTTTAACTTAAAAAGAACCCTGCACATTGTATTTCTTTGATATGCTGTTTAGAAATGAAAAACCATACAGGATTTTTATAAGTACCAATGGAAAACAAAATATGAATATACTTTGGCCTTTAAAAAGGCCTAGCTACATTCTATTCCATTAGTAATTAAGACATCCTTCAGGGACAACTTTGCTGTCTCCTCATGAAAATACCTTCATGACACATTCTTACATGTGTTTTCATAAGTCTCAATAGAAAGGGCTACTCTGTGAGAATTGCTCACTCTGAAAAAGTTTCACAACTTTTGTAGATAGGTAATGGCAGTTGTTCTTCTAAACAAAATTTCCTTCCAGAAACCAGTGACTAGGAATGCCTTCTCAGAGATCACAATAAAATAGGCAGTAGACTTTCCATCTAGTCCTCCTTACAAAGTCTCCAAGCAGGCTTGCTTGTTGAAATTTCTGGAATTCCCTTTGTTTATTTCTCAGTGTCTCAAATAAGCTGATATTACAAGAAGAAACGATATTTGAGAAACGATGTATAATATAATCAAAGACACAACAAGAAAAGAAATGCTGTTTCATCTCTAACCAAAAGGGTTTTTTGAGACAAATCATCTTAATACATAGATGGATTTCAATTTGACTGGTTCTCACTTATTTTCAATAATATACCAAGATTATTATCATAACGCTCTCCATGGAATCTAAACTATAAGAAAATTGGATAAGTGAGATGGTGTTATAATGTATAGAACTAGTAAATTCAATCATAAATCCCATTCAATGACAAATCCTTTCCATTTGCTCTGCTTTCCCCCTAATTTCACATCACCAAAAAAAGAAAAGGTTCTTATATAAAACTAGAATGTTGTACAGTCCATGATTTGACATGTGCTCTACATAAATGAACAATATTATGCCATCTTTCAATAAAACACCTTTCTGTGCTGACAGTTGGCTTTTCCAATATATCCTTAAGACATACCATACTTTATTTTAAACAAAGGAGGAAAAGATTCAGTGGTGTTTTTTTTTATGCCAGTCAAATAACTGTTCATTCATTGTTCCTTGCAGTATACAGATTATTTCAGATATATGTTATTGTTTTTTGTTTTTTGGTTTTTTTTTTAGTATTTGGCGGACACAACATCTTTGTCTGTATGTGGTGCTGAGGATCGAACCTGGGCCGCACACATGCCAGGCGAGCGCACTACCGCTTGAGCCACATCCCCAGCCCCAGATATATGTTATTGTATAAATGTGTAAATGGATAATAGCAAATGAAAGAGTAAAATGTATTTGAAATGGTAGAATTTACATGACTGTCCTAAATGAAAAGATAATATAAACATACATTTCAAGCAACTGGTTGACCTAATTAATAGAGCACAATGCTAATGAGCATGAGCAACACTAAATTTTTTATTGGAAAATGAATTTTAACATATAGATTCAAAATAACAAATACAGATTCAAACAACACTAACTTTTAAAGTCACCAGAATAAAAGATATGACATTAACAATAATATGAGAAATCATTTTTCTCTGAGAAAATCATGGTCATAATCACTTCCTTAGCTTAAAAAAAAGAGAGAGAGAAAATGAGTGGATACTTATTGTCACCAATTAGTTTCATCATCAGAAACTAACTCTCAAACTAACTCCTGCCTCTCCACCAATAGAGAAGATAGACATACACATAAAAAGCAAAATGAACAAGTAACAAATTTGTGTTTGCAAGTAGTATTAGCTGATTAGAAATTCAAGGAAAGAGTTGGTAACATCTAATAGAAAATTTAAATATGGATGTAAGGAAAGAGTATCACTTAACAGGTCTTCAAGTACAGATATGACATGTAAAAGTTAAGGAAAACAGACTATGGAATCCAAAGGAAATGTACATGCAGTAATAGTATTCCTGGAAAAACAACCCAACATTTCTTTACAGTGAAGGTAGAGAAGAAGTACAGTGCAACAGCCAAGAGCATGGAATATCAAAGAGCAATTAGCAATATCAATCTGAAAGATGAGGAATGATATCTATAATGCAGGTGACTTCCATCCCACCCCAATTTACTAAAAAATAAAATCCCCCAAAAAAGGCAATAGCTCATTTATATAATAGAATGCCAAAGACAATGAAGATTTGTATAACACTTTAAACTGTAGTAAGCACTTTCCTTTTCACACAACAAGCCTGAGGAGAAGGAAGTTCTCTGTGAATCATAAGACCTGTGTTATGAATAAGAAAAATTGAAGTTCAGAAGAATCAAAGCTTAACATGCTTATTTAAGTTAATGCTCTTCCTGAGATAGGATTAGTGGAAAAAGCTCAGTAATAATTGCTTTTTCCACTTACCAGAAAAAATAAAGTCATAATGATATATGTGTATGCATGACTTAATGACCTAGAGGGGATTGAATCTATAGTGAGGATAAACACTGACTGATCTGAAAGCCAAAGAACAATGGGTTATTTCAGTAAAGAACAAGGTGAAGATTCATAAACCAAGTGAGATCTAACTCCCACTGTGATCTGTGATGGAGTCAACTCGCCAATCTAATCTACACTTGTTAAAGTCACAGGAACTGTAACTACAACCAAAAAAAATTTAAATTTAAATGTTGTAGTTTATCAGATTTGAGGACTCTGGGGTCTTTATTTCAAATAATTCTAAAAGCCACAATATTTTCCATTTATTGTATGCATCAAGTCATTCACTTGTATTATTAAACTGTAGATAGTTACAGTTCAACTTATTTTTCCCACTTCTTACCCAACTCTTTATCTAAGGAAGAATGTTTCATTTGGCTAATGCTCATCTCTTCTGTTATTTATGTTCTTTAAAATGAAAAGATGCTTCCAGAGTCCCTTGTTTCTCTTTGATTGACAGCTCTGGCCCACATAGTTATTTCATCTTTCACTGAACTCCTGCCGTGCTCCACTGTCAGCACCACACAGTTTATTTGGTCTTCCCAGCTAGATACAAACTCACAATAGGGAATCATATATCATACCTTTTTTAATTATAACAGCCTCTTTTCACTGATCCCCCTCCAATCCTACACACAGTACAGATATACAACATCAAGTCTTTTAATCATTGTAGCAGCAGAAACGTCCAACCAATCAAAGAGCCTTAAGAATTTTTAAAATTATTTTTTAACACTAATTCTGGTAATTAGCCTAGTCAACATGATGTGTACCTCAAAGGCAAACCAAAGGCCAAAAACTAGCAACTGGACACCTGTCTGTTTCACTGTGGCTTCAAACCTCAGAGACACCCCTAATCTAAATAGGCAGAATTCATTATGCTGATTAAGAGCACAGGCACACACAACAGGATGCAGCCTACTGCTTAGATGCTGTTTAACTTCAGGGAACTTAATCTCTCCAGGCTTCAAGTTAACATATATATATATATATATATATATATATATATATGGTTGAGAGTACCAATTCCAAAGCATTCATGTGGCATATGTAAGTAGGGGTCCAATCTATGTTAGTTATTGTTAATTATTCTTTATACTGGAATAGACTCAATCTGGTGTTCTATCAGTGAGACGCTTATCTCAATACTAGCAGGTAGAGTCACAGCATGATTAGCAGTACAGCTAATTTTGAAATTCAAAGTTTACAATGGCTGCCTATGCAAAGACTCAGTTACTTTCTACCTTCATGTATATGTATGCATAGAACACTGATTAGGCAGGAATGTCTGCTTGGTGTGACTAACCACTGGCTTTTGGATTACAGAAAAAATAATACCACTGCCCTTTTAATGTGGTAGAAAAAGGAAAAAAAAAAGTGTTGTTTCCATTTCTGTTCAGTTTCACTTGAATCTAGGGAGTGAAATGAGACCCTTGATGGTAATATATGGAGAAATCAGGAAGCTCTGGTGGTGGCTGATAGGATCATGAAATTCTGCCAAGGTAAACAAATCAACTAGTCTCCGGATCAATCAGAAGAATGAACTGCAGACAGTGGAAAACCATTCACCTTCTGAAGAAGAGTAAAAGCAACTTCCTTGTGAGCTGTGGCCTCTTCATAGATCTACTCTGCAGAGATACCCATTGAGGAGACAGAGGAGCAGCAGAATCTGTAGTAACAAGCCACTATGTACAGCATGGTCAGCTGTCTTTCTATTAGCTCTCCCAGAGAACAGCACTCCTTCAAAGCTCCTAAGCACTTCCAGATAACTGTACAGTTTGGATGTCAGTTCACTTAAAATTCTCTTGGGGGAAGAGGGAGAGGGGGAGAGGCAGAGCTGAGCTGAAAATGTGTTGAGTAATGCTTCAAAAAGAACCTTTGTCCAACTCATCTTGCAATTTTTTTTTTTTATTGTTGTTGTTCTTCCAAATGCTGACCACCAAGAAGGGCTCTTGAAGGGAAACCATTTTTGGTTGCCAAGGAAATTCCTACAGAGCCCAAAGAGCTCTTTCTCCCAGAGCTGGGAACAGCAACACCTTTAGCTAGAGCAATAAGAAACACAAGTGGTCAAGGCTAGAGCCACTGCACTTTTCACCTCCTTACCTCAGGATACAGGCAATTAGCCAACTCAGACAGCCAATTAGACCAGGAACATGAACTGGGGGTTGTTTTTTTTTTAATATATTTTTTTTTTTAGTTGTTGATAGGCCTCTATTTTATTTCTTTATATGTAGTGCTAAGAATTGAACCCAGTGCCTGGCACATGCCAGGCAAGTACACTTAGCCCCAGCCCCAGCCCATGAACTTGGTTTTTATCTCTGTATTTTAAGCTTCTGAAAAAAAGTCCCAAAGTGAGCTGGGAGACAGATGCTGTTACTGAAATTCTTTTCACTTTAGCTGAATTGCTGAGCTTTTGGTGGAGTGAATCATAAAGAAGAAACTCAAACCTGAGTGGCAAGCAGTATCTTGGCAGTAGAGGAGGTTTATTAAAATAATGTTTAAAAAATCTAGGGCACAACTGGTATATCTTTTGAGAAGTTAATTGTGTTGGCAATATATGGTGACCCAGCAATTGCACTCAGAAAAACTTCTCCTCCAGAAATATTCATGAAAGAAAACTAAAAATTACAATAAGAATATTTTGTCTGAGCTTATTTGTAATCATACAGAATTGAAAATAACTCAGTATCAATTAATAGAAGATCATTTCAATAAAATATGATTCATGTATGCTATATAGCCATTAAGAAGAATAAGGCAGGTTCCATGGTACTATGGGTCAAAAAATAATCAGGTGGTAGACGAGTACAATCCTATTTCTCTTTTAAATGTGGAAGCATATAAGTATGCACCAAAAAAGTCCAGAAGACTCTACATTGAACAGATAATAGTGGTTACTTTGAAGGGTTGGAATTTAAGAATTATTACTTTCTATTTTATTCAAGCTTGCCTGGTTTAAGTTTTACAGCAGTTTTGTATATTTCTGAAATAGAAAACTCTTTTAAGATTTTTAAAAAATATTATAGTAAGAACATGCTACTATATAGTAGGTAAAGAATTCTTCTATGTGTGTGCATATATATATAACCATTTTGGTTATTATTTATTTACAACCATATGGTTATGATTTATTATCATATTACAACTGGCACAGAACCTGCTTTTAATTGAATGCTGGTTTTCTGATAGAATCAAATGACTTTCAAGAAAGTACAGCATCAATAAAAGGGAAATTCAACTGTCCCAACTTTAAAACACACAGATTCTTGAAATCAGTACTGACACAGTACTTCTCAAACTCTACTCCCATCCACCAGTAGTTAAAACTTTAAGACCATGGGACAGAGCTCAGGGTAGAAAAAGGAAGCTATATTAAGTCAAATTTCTATTAGACAAAAGGTGATGACAAACATCTGTTTTATTAGTTATCTAAATGCAAGTTGATCTTGTTTGAAAGGGACCTAAGAATAATCATGGCCACACAAGTTCCCTTCAAAAACACGTGGCCCAAGGAAAGCCATAGTCACTGAGCCATGGGGATGCTCACAGCAATTAGCAAAACCATAGTGACTGTAACCCTGCTCACAACATACCTTTGTTCTCAAGTTTTCACAGATGCAATTCCCCCTGGAGCTGTTCTGTCACAGCAGTGCCTCACTGGTCCCTGAAAACATGCTGAAGACCACTATTCTAATCTTGGAGATCATGATCTTTTCTCAGCCACCGTGCCTCCCTTGAGGGGTAAAGTAAGACTATCCATATTCAGTGTGAACTTCAGTGTTTGAGCCATAAAAAAAGAAAAAAAGATGTTTGGGTATATTTCTGTCACCATAAATATGAACCAGCTACTAAGGCTAAGGGAAGCTCCATGTATGCTCTGGGATGGAATCATACCTTCAAAACCATGAAAGAGTCATCTCAGCCAAAAGAGGTTGACTTGCACCTATGTCATGTATGAGGAAGAGAAGGACTAGGAGTCATTCAGCTACCGAGTGTTTCCTTCTAGATTTCATTTTATGGCAGTCATGTCTTTGCAATTTCAAGTTTGTATGTGACTTAATGGTTTCATCTTATTACTCTCTCACAAAATATCTAAACTTGGGTTTACTATCATAGAAGACCAACACTTCAAAAATAAAAAGCACCCAAATGTATTTAAAGCTAATGGATAATAGATGATGCTTAAAAATTATAAAACACTTTACACATTAACCCTAGGCCAAATTTCACGAGGAGACCAATGGGATAAATTCTCAGGGAAGCTTGTTAAATAATAAGTATCAAGGAAGTGATAATCAGACAAGCAGCTCTAAGGCTATGTGATCCTTACATGTCTCCCTGGGAATCTGTAAGGTATTTCCATAAATTCTGTATCCACTGCAAACTCCAGACTGCAATTTCACTTAAAGTTGAACATGGAATTGTGAGACGTTATTGCATTGTTGATAAACGTGAAAAAAAAGTCAACCCCTTCTGAAGTTATTGTACCAATGAGCACAGTACTTCTACAAGAGTTAAAGCTCAAAAGTAAAATGATGAGAAAAAATGTCTTATCCACTCAGCTAATTCTGTAACACATGAAAACTGAAACTAAAGATACCGCATTTGATGAACGCCCATCTAACACGCATGTAAAGTTTTAAAAGATCAGGAAAGGAATAAGGGGGATAAGAAACAAATCAATCTAAGATAACCAAGGAAGATAAGTGCATAATGCAAAAAAACAACTCCATAGCAACAAAATAGAAGAAGTTATTTATGTAGATTTACAACTAGATGAGCTCCAGATGTATTTTTAATCTACTGTCCACAGGTGTTTTTCTGCTTAATAAATATAACATCCAAGTTGGAATATTGTTAAAGCATTGAATCACCTAAATTTTGGCTATGCTCTTCTGCTGTTAACTATTTTGAGCTATTTCTCAATCAGGCAGCCGCTTCTGAAATCCTAAGTTCAGAAGCTTGGCAGAGCCAGAAAGAAAAAGTGCAGTCCACAGATTTGTTTCTTCTGTTTTCCCAAAACAGAATCTCATAAAAAAATATGCCCTCAAATTTTGTCACTATGTAGCTGTCAGAAAGAGCTGTTCTGTTACTCTTTGTAACTCTGAACATTAAAACCATCCCTTGTGCTACTAGGAAGTTATATAGCTCCAGGAAGCCATGAGGCACCATCGCAACTGTTGAGATTGTATTCAGGCAGAATAATCAGTCAATCAGAAACTTCAGTCGAAGTTGGATGGAAGTTTTTTGGGCCAACTTGGATAAGCACACAGGACAAGTTTGACTTTACTGCCAAGCTCACTTCCAGGACATTGGCTAATTAATTATAAAAGCTTTTCAAAACAAATTTAAGCCTGGCAACCTTTTTTCCTACCCCAACAGAGGAAAATCAGGTTAAAAAATTAAAGCCTAGATTCACTGTGTTAAGACAAGCTTTTAAAAAACGGGGAGTGGGGTCAGATTTACCGTACCTTCATCTTATTTGCAAGTCCATCTTTTCTTCTCACCCTAAAATGACCTAGGGCCTTCTATATTTCTAGTTACTAAGAGAGAAGGTACAGAAAGAAACTGGAAAGACTACTTTGAATTCCTCCCCTACTTTTGGTTGTGGAAGACATCATAAATCAGTCACAGTTCCTCTTCAAGCTCTTTGGTAGGAAGCAAAGAACAGATTTTCTTCCTCTTCTTGGGCAGAAGAACACATTAGATTAAGTATAATTACTGTAATAGACACCATTTGAATCGACAGTTGCTCTTATAATAGTATTTTTACCAACCTTCATTTGCTTGCTTTGAAAACAAGAGGAACAAAACTCTTGAGTTAAACCTTCTGGCTTCATCTTAATATGAACTTTCATGACTTTGAGATGTTAATGATAGGCAATGAAGATTCTGGTTTTAAGGACCCAGTCACACAGGTTTTATAGCAAAATGAGCTTCAAAATATCATAATATCCCAACATATTTCTTCTATCACTAGAAACAAAATCTCACGCAATTTGTATCATAAGTCATCAAACTTCTTCTACATATACCCAAATATGAAAAGATCCAAGAAGGTAGGAAATTTCTCTCAGCCAGAATTTACCTATGACAAATTCTTGGCCAGGGGAGGGCTGTTCCTAAAACAAAAAAAAAAAATTCCTCAAAAAGTCTTTTCAGATATACCTAACCTAACCAGTGTACTGCCTTACCCAATTTCAAGATCCCTGGCAAACAACCTAAATAGTCAACACTGCTTGGTAAATACTGAATGAAGCCAAATGTGCAAAAGAGCTTTGAAGGAAATCCTAGTGGTCTGGGTCTCCCTCTTCTGCTACAGGTACATACCTACCAATGTATCCAATATTTAAATGACCTTCTCCCTGATTATTTCAAGAGTTGAGCAGGTGGAAGGGAGGAGAAAATCCACATCAGCATTTGAGGGAGGAGGTATTCAAGGAGTCAAGAGTTAATCTCAAGGCAAAGGTGGAGGAAAGTGATCAGTCCTGATCAAAAGAAGAAGCCCCTCTTTTGGAGAACAAGAATAAGTAAATGAAGATAGGAAGGACAACACCAGATTTCAGAGGATCTTTAAAGTCAGGAAATTCCAAACTTAACTCGATAGTTTCCAATTTGGAGAAGAAAAATGAGGGTAATAATATGAACAGCACATTGAACTGGGAGAAAGTGGAAATAAAGGTTTAGTTCTAAAGGTTTTTCTAACAATCCAGATCGGAGATGATGACGGCCCTATTTGAGTATTGCTGGTGGAAAGGAGAAGGTAAAAAGAGTCCAAGAGCCATTTCATAAGAAGGAATGTAATTTCACCTTTCCTGTTCTTTTTAGAATTCACCACCCCTATAAACCTCTGTCATTACTACAAGTGCTGCCAGTTAAAGAAGAACACTGTCATAAATATTACTGTTTTTAGGAAAAAAATAGCAAAGTGTGAAAAAGAAATCTTCAAAACCACCCTACTTAAAAGAGAAAGAAAGGAAGAATAAGGTCACATAAATGATACACAATTAGCAATGTCAAGTGTGAAGTCAACTAGAATCACACTCTCCTATATCAAAGGACAAAAGGAGCAAGAATCAGATACTTGATTTTCTGAAGTGAGCCATATATCACTGTTTCCACTTAACAAAGTAGAAAACTGGGGTTCATTACATAACTATCTAGTTTTGAAACAAGTTCCAAGTCCATGGTACTTGCTTTTTGTTTCTTGCTCCTTCCAACATAGCTACCTCCCCTACAACCCTGAAAATGGGTTGAGGTTTCTGTCCTTTTAAAAATATGCCACTTTGATTTATTTGAAGCCATAACTTCTTTATTAATCAGGAAGCATCCTTTTATAAATATTGATAAACTATATTCTTGAAATACATCTCTCCACAGGTAGATACAGCCAACTGGGAAAATGGCCCACATTCTTTTGAAAAGAAAGCAGATTCAAAACCCAATTGCTCTTCATTTCAAATAGATTACTTGCTACATGTTTTAATAGACAAACAAATATAAAGCTAGAGAGATGATTTAACAATCAGTACCTGGGCCTGCTGTATCCCTCCAAAATTAACAACTGCCAACATTTCTTAGCTGTTTATAGTTTACCCAAACACTTTCATAAATTATCTCATTTAATGCTCACAATGCTCCTGAGGCAGAGGTTATTACTGTTTGAAAGCTAATCAACTATAGCTCCAAGGTTTAAATTGCCCAAACCATCACCACCCACAAAGGCTGGAATCAACACATAAATTCTGTTCTGACTCCAGAACTCTTCACATACTGGTTACCTTCCCTCAGGTAAAGTGCAAGCATAAAAGATGCATAATGGTCCATGTTACGTGAGGCAACCTTCATCTCTAATCTTTTCCTAGCATTGTTTAGACACACATTCACTTGTACATTTCAAAGAGTCAAGAATTCTTTGCTTACCTGGTCCTTCTCTGGTTTATCAGAAATGTCATTCAGACTGGAGGAAGTCAGATTCCTATGGGTCATGGCTGGACTACCTGGAAAAACACAAGTGATTTCTCATTAAAGACATCTCTTCAAGACTAAGACCTTGGATGTATAATTCATAAACACTAGTAGACAAAGATGAGAATGATGATGATGCTTTTAAACACATTAGGATTCTCCTGAAGAATTTTCCAGAATTCAGGTTGGAGTACAAACGTGGTTAAGTGGAAAACATTTAAAAATCCCAAATACTTTAAAAATCTTATTACCTGGTTCTACTTCAAGACAAGTTAAACTTTGAAATAAACTTCTAGGACAATAAGCATAAAGATAAATTTCCTGGGCTAGGGTTATAGCTCAGTGGTAGAGTGCCTGCCTCGCACGCATGGGGTGCTGGGTTCGATCCTCAGCAACACATAAAAATTAAAATAATAATAATAATAAAGATATTATGTCCATCTACAGCTGAAAAAAAATTTTAAATAAAATAAATTTCCTCTGGTTTGGCTCACTACTATCGCTGCCTTCTCACACACATGTTAATATCCCTGGTTTCTTTTCCTTTTCCATGGCCTGCCTTCTCACACACATGTTAATATCCCTGATTTCTTTTTCTTTTCCATTTTCCTCATCAGCAGCAGAGCTGGCCCCTGGGTGCAAGCCTGGACCTCCTCTCCCGAGGACTTGACAGTCCTTCCTAGAACACCACTTTACTCTTTTTAATGGACCAGAAAAGCCACCTGCTTTCCCTTCTCTGAGAGAGATTTCAAACAGAATAGTTCTCCTTAGTGGGTATCTGATCTGGAATCCCCACTCTCTGCCTCACAGTCATATTCTCACAGGCTCCCCTGCTTCTCTGCATTTCCATTTGGCAACCTAAAATAAACACAGCCCCTTTTCCTCCTCAACATGCCAGACTTCTGCTTCAAGTCAAAGGATAAATTTCATCAGGAATACTACATGGGAACCAATCTTCTCAGCACTATCACAGTTATGGATAAAATTAATTGGCAACCCCTCCAGTTATTCTAGACACTGTTACACACAAGTATAAAGAAAAAACATCAAGAACAGCCATAGATCATGTTCAGGTGGACCATGTTAATCAACAGAATACTGAACTTGCATTCTGCAGTTGGACCTGAAACTTGTGGGCTTACTAAGCAAAAGAGTAACTTTTTCAAATCCAGGGTGTTTGACCCAACCCCTGCAGGGTGCTGAGCAATGCATTCATTATTAATCCTCAATGATCTGACTCAGGTTGGTCTTCATAGCAAAAGGACAAGGGTTGAAAAGAAGCACAGAGGTTCAAATAGAGCGTCACATTGGCTTCAAAATCATCCTTTAGATTACAGACTAATTCCTTCACATAGAAACCCCAACACCTAATTTTACAAGAGACGAAAACCTACTCCTAATAAGTTAATTCTATGTAAAAGCAGCTCTTTAAGCAATATAATAGCCTTTAACTACCAGATCAGAAAAATCATAGTTTTCTTGAGCTGGCAAGACAGGGTATTTTCCACTCTGCTGCATTTCATTGAGTAAGCATGGCCTAGATCTCTTAAATCCTTTACCTGATGGGTGTTTTATTCTAGGAAAATTTGAGCACAGGGCATTATTTAAAGGAAAGTAACATTGGAAAAAGTGCTTCATAAGCAAAATTAAAAGAACCCCTCTGAAGGTTCTATTTTCTGCTTTGAACTGTAACCTCTTTCTAGTGTCCATACAAAAGACATCTGGTACAAACTTGAATGCCCTCAAATAATGCTGAGATTGATTCTAATAGAAATGATGAATGGATATAATTTTGCACTTTATATTTAAAAACAAATGCAGTTATTTGAACTAACACAGTGAAAGGTCTGCCTGGGTGAAGAAATCTGAATTACATACTCCTAAAGAAATGTAGTCTTAGCAGTCCTAATAAGACCTACAAGTTAAAAGCAGCTTGTGTAGGATGAATACTCCAGACTGATTTCTAATTATCAATCAAATGTATGTTATTGGCTATGTTGAAATAATCTGAAAGCAGTTTTTCATTAAACAAGTGAAATTCCCTGGGCAACAGCCTAAACATATTGATTTGTTTGAAAGCTCTATAAATACTGTAAAGGTATATTTCAGCTCAATCACCATCCTAATTGCTACAACCATAAGGAGGTAAACAACAAATGGATAAGGTTTTTATGATAATGGTAAATTTGACTGATGTGTTAACTTTTCTAAGAAACCTCATATAGTAACTCATCATTTCTCTCACTTCTGAAATGTTATAGTACAGCTATCTATATTTATTCTAGAAGGTGGGGGGGTGGTTTCAGAAGAAAGCCCAGGTTGAAGGAAGATGCAAAAAATAGATGAGAAAGAGAAGGCCAGTGTTAAGAAACAATCAAATCTATTGCCCCTTCTTAACTTTATCCAATTCCCAGTATTAACAGCTTCACCAACATTTAACCTTGTGATATGCTGTAAGAGCTCAGGAGTCAAAGCTCCCAGGTAACTAAGCATATAATCAGTATTCTTCAATTTTTTTCCCCTCTCTCTCCCTATCAAACTTCCCACCCCCATTCCACAACACCTTGAACAGGGACAGATGCTTCCCAATGCTCTTAATCAGTGGTTCCAAGTGTGGTCCCTAGACCAGCAGCATCTGTATCCCTTAGGTACTACTTAGAAATGCAAAATTCTTGAGGCTCACCCCAGACCAGTTCTATCAAAACTCTGGGTAGGGAGCACAGCAACATAGGTTTTAACAAACCTTCTAAGTGATTCTGAAACATGATAAAGATTGAGAACCACTGCTCAAAATAAAATAGTCATCTTAACAGTGTATGTCTACTAAGAATTGGAACTGGAAGAAGCACATTTAAGTCGGAGTAGCCAGAAGGGTAATTCTAATAACTTGCCCTCCTCCAAATCACTGTTCCACAACCGTCCTAGCTCAAGCAAAATCATTTGATTAGCATCCTTACCACATAAACACACAAAAGAATCCTATTTGGTTTTACCTTTGAGTCCTCACCTATACAACTAAATAAATAAATACTTTGTTTTGGAAACTCACTGATCAGACTTTTCCAGAAATGTATTAACCAAATCAAAGAAGACAGGACAAGAGCCAAATGATTACAAACCAGATTACATGTGGGAATCAGAAATTTGTGTGTGGATTTCAGCAAACCCAAGAAGCTGTTACACAACGAGTCCCTAACAACACATTCTATTGTGTACATTTTGCAACTGACATGCAATAAGACACATTGTCAGAATAAATCAGTGCATTCTATTTAGAGTTTGGGCCTATAATACAAATTTATTATACTACAATTCTGAGGGAGTTAGGGGACTAGAGAAAAATGTCACCTTGTACCAAACAGATGAAATACAAACATACCCTAAAGTGGGACAGGTGGTGAATCACTCAAAGCTACCTTGCAGACCCTGTCTTTTCTTTTCTTTAATTAGAGGTTTATAGCTATACAGAGTAGTTGATTCATTCAAACTCATACATGCATGGAATTTGATTTCAGGACATACAAATGTCTTAGCCCTGCTTTTTATCCAAAGAAACTTTGTGGGTTTTTTTTTTCCTTTGGGTTTTTTTTTTTTTTTTTAAGAGAAGAACTAGTCTTGAGTGCAGAGTCATAATTAATTTCCATATCACTGTTTTCTAGCCATAAGGGGGAAAAAATAAAAGCTTTGGAGAATCACATTTTCAAGCAGTTTCACACAATCAAAAACAATTTCATTTGCAAAGTACCCATTTGGCAGGTACATACTGTTTCTATAAAAATTAATTACATTTTGTACTGTTTGAAAATCATTGTTATTCTTTAGCATACATGTAGCAATTCATAAAGTCCTTTGCAATTCTATTAGATAAAATGGGGTATAAAGAATGCATGGCATGGAAAAAGAATGATACTTAAATATGTACATAAAAATATAAATATGTATAAACACAATGGCATCCCCCTCACCTCAAACTACATAATGAGCCAAAAGAGAACACAGGGACAAGTTAAAACAAATAGCTCAGGTCTATGAAATACACTGGGTTCTTTTTTCTTAAGAATATATAACATTTTCAGAATAAAAAATAACTAAGGTAACACACAAGTTACAGACATATAAGTTCATGTTAGAAAATTCAGAGGTATGAATCTAATCTGCACTGTGTAGGACCATAAACTAAACAGTAAATGTAATTTCAGGAAAATGCATGTGCTATACTTTGGATATGGAGTGCTCCCTACCCCTGACCCCTGTATTGAAGGCTTAGTCCTTACCCTGTGGGACTGGGAGTTGGTGGAACCTTTAGGAGATGGAGCTTAGTAAGAGAAGGCAGGCCATTGGAGATATGCTCATGAGAGGGATATGAGGACCCCTCTTCTGAGTCTTCTATTTTTTTTTTTTTTTTTGCTTCCCATATACCATGAGGTAAACAGATGTTCTCTGCCACAACTTCCCACCATGATGTACTATTCTACCACTGGCCCAAAGCAGCAGGACTAAGTGATTATGAACTGAACCTCTAAAACTATGAGCCAAAATAAATCTTTCCTCCTTGCAAATTGTTTATCTCAGGTATTTTGTTGCAGTGACAAAAATCTGACTAACAGCTTGTTAATGTGTTCTGTATCCCCATTGACGCCCCCTGCTCTATAGACATAATCCTCCCTGCTCTATAGACATAACAAACTTACTAAAGATGTCTACATCCAAGCTTAATGATTAACTAATCTTTTTGAGTACATATCTTATTTAATCTTCATATCAACCCTGGAAGATTGGTATTATTATTACCACTTAATGTTAAACAAATGAACTTCAAGAAGGTTAAGTTCATGATTACACAGCAAATGGTAAAACCGAAATTTAAAATTAGATCTCTTGATACCAGTCCCACCTCCTCTATAAAGAAAACTGCTCTATCCTGTTTGCACAAATAAAAACATATCCTTCATCATGTCAACGAAGAGAAAGTATAATGTACAACCATGAAGAATATATCCTATTTCCGTGCCAACTGTGTACAACATAACATTGCTGAGGGTGTTTGAGACAAATATGTTCTAGGTTTTCAACTTAGCTGTTCCCAAAGACGGAATCTGTATTTCTTCACTTTTTCATTTTCATAAAGAAAAGAACAGGAAAAGAATTGAACTCAGTTATTCTGCATAACACTGTGATTAAGCAGCACCAAACCACAACTCTGTGACAAAGAAGAAAGGATGCTAAAAGCAATAACAATATAATTATAAGATAATAACACCACATGCTTCTAAATGTCCTACATCATCATAGCCAAGTGTTTGGGAAATTCCATAATGTACACAAAGCCAATTCTCCATTATTTCCATATTGGTTTTCCACATTTCAAGTTACTCCAACTACAACTTCTTCCCATTTCAACCACTAAAACCAGAAATAGAACAAGGAGAATAAATCACTTAGAATACTTATAATACATTTGAGACTATCAGGAAGGAATAGCTTAGTTTTCTATCATAACAGGCTATCAAAAGCAATTCCCACCAAAAGTAATTTAAAAATACACAGATTATTAAGATTCCTAATCTACTCCCTTCACCCATCTTTTAAATAAAATGCAGAAATACATAAAATGCAAGTATTAGACTAAGGAAAGCTAAAAATATCATCAGTCATTAGGAGCTTTTTGAAAGAATTTCATAACTAAGAAATCAATTTGTCTATTTTTGTTTCATTTTAATTCTTTGGTTTAGGAGGTTTTATTGTTTGTTTGTTCATAATTTTCTATAATATAAACTCCAAGAGCCCAGAGCCAAAGCACTTGGTTTTGTCTTGTTCACGGGTCTAGCCTCAGAGCTTGGCATTAATGGAGCCTCATAAATATTGGTGAATGAATAATGCAAGTGGGTATCATCTGACTTCCATCTGGAATTACTACTCTAAACACAACTGTGCTAAGTCCATCTCCTATGGAGGGAGATGCTGCATGTACCCTCCAAGAGCCTTCAGACTTGGAAAGTCTGAGAGTAAATAAGGGAGAAGTTTGTTGCTGGCCCAGAACTAACAGAACCCAAGGGCTCTGCCAAGCTGGCCAAAGGCCTGTCAGCCAACGGAAGGAACAGAAGTCAGAAGTGATAACGGGAAAAAGAAAAACCCTGCAAACCAAGAACCAGGAGTGAGGATGCAGGAGAAATGGGACAGGGTGTCCAGTCTGGGCCAAAGGAAAGGAGAGCCCTGGGACGAAGAAAAGCCAGAGGGGTCGGTGGCCCTGAAATCACTGGAAGCATGTGATTAACTTGGAAAGTGAACGAAATTTGCAGGAAAGACAACAACATCAAAAGACCCAGATAACTATCAAAGTATGTGAGTGAAGTTCAGCCAAAAGTGAAGTCATCCCTAATGTATGGGACAAAGATAACAGAGAAGATGCTCTTACATAGAGAGCTAGAAGTGTGCAGGGGTCAGATCACAGCAGGACACCTGTAACGAGGAGGTGGCAATCAACACCCTCTTCCTTTTTGTTAACATTTTTAAATTTTTAATCAATTGTTTATTTATTCTAATTTGTTACACATGACAGCAGAATGCATTTAGATTTATAGTATACAAACAGAGCACAATTTTTCATTTCTCTGGTTTTACACCAAGTAGAGTCACACCATTTGTGTCTTCATACATGTACCTAGGGTAATGAAGTCCATCTCATTACACCATTTTTCCTACCCTCATACCCCTTCCCTTCCCCTTTCTCCTCTATCCATAGTTCCTCCATTCCTCCCATGCTCCCCCTAACCCCCATTATGAATCAGCAACCATTCAGTCTTTGGGACTGGCTAACTTCACTTATCACAATATTCTCCAACTCCATCTATTTTCCTGAAAATGCCATGATTTTATTCTCTTTTAATGCTGAGTAATATTCTATTGTGTATATATACCATACTTACTTTATCCATTCATCTACTGAAGAGCATCTGGGTTGGTTCCACAATTTAGCTATTGTGAATTGTGCTGCTATAAACATTGATGTGGCTGTGTCACTGCAGTATGCTGTTTTTCAGTCCTTTGGGTACAAACTGAGGAATGGGATAACTGGGTCAAATGGTGGTTCCACTCCAAGTTTTCTAAGAAATCTCCATAATGCTTTCCAGATTGGCTGCACCAATTTGCAGTCCCACCAGCAATGTAAGAGTGTGCCTTTTTCCCCCACATCCTGGCCAAAACTTACTGTTGCTTGTATTCTTAATAACTGCCATCTGACTGGAGTGAGATGAAATCTTAGAGTAGTTTTGATTTGCATTTCTCTAATTGTAGAGATGTTGAACATTTTTTCATATATTTGTTAATTGATTGTATATCATCTTCTGAGAAATGTCTATTCAGTTCCTTAGCCCATTTATTGATTGGGTTATTTGGTTTTTTGGTATTTTTTTTTATTTCTTTATATATCCTGGAGATTAGTGCTCTATCTGATGTGCATGTGGTAAAATTTTGCTCCCATTATGTTGGCTCTCTTTTGCTGAGAAGAAGCTTTTCAGTTTGAATACATCCCATTTACTAACTCTTGATTTAATTTCTTGCCCTTTAGGAGTCTTGTTAAGGAAGTAGGGGCCTAATCTGACACAATGAAGATCTGGGCCTTCTTTTTCTTCTATTAGGTGCAGATACCACCCTCTTCTTTCAAAGATCGTTCTCTACTCTACACCCTCTACTATCTAAGCCACTTTGATAATCTTCTAACCTCAACTTCCTTCACTCAATTAATAATAACACTGCACTAAACATTTAATTTTTATAGTGACTTAAAATAGGCAGCTTAATTTTTTTTAAAGTTCTTCATTCTCAACTACCGCCCCCCAACACACACACTACATAAAATCACTAGTCATCTGAGAAAGCATTCAGAAACAGACCATGGTTGGAAAATTTATTAAAAAGGAAATTCCCTATAAAGTACTATAAGGAATCTGTTGTCCTTTCAATTATAGTGCTTTGTGATTCTATAAAAGTTCTCTCAAAGGACATATACATACACATGAGCACATATATATGCAGACACACACTATGCATGCACACATGCAAAAATTAAAACTATGAACAAAAAACTTAGGTAGATATATCTAAAATACTTTGTGACCTTCTTACCTCACAGAAACAGAAAAGAGCAGTACCTAAAGCGAGCCCATCCTAGTTAATAAAAGTGTAAACAGGGAAGGCCTATCAATGGCAGAATATGAGAGCAGTAAAGAAACATCTCACTGTCTTCATTCCAAAAAGGTACCAACCCAAACTGATATTCACGAAATGCCCCTAAACTAAGTTAAAGAGGAATATGAGTAGGTTCCTGCAGCCACATCATTGCAAGGACTGGACGTTTACCAGTGTGTGACTGGAAAAGTTTGGACTCTCTCTTGCACACATATATAGACACCAAATACAACATAATAGTAAAATATCATTCATAGGATTAAGAATTCTCTGATTTGATGAAGTGAGTTTTAAATATTTTAAGAAAGCTACCAGTTCAAGATAATATACTTAGCATATGACTTAATAGATGGGTTTACTTCCACACCCTTCCTAGATATTTCCAACAAAAATACTAAAAAAAGGGGGGGGGGATAAGCCACATCAATGAAAATAACTGGCAAAAGAGAAACACAGACAAGAGACTTCAAACACTCTATAAGAAGAAAAGCAAACAGAGTAGTAGAATCTGACACTATTCAGAAATTGTAGTGTTGAATATGTGCTGAGGGGCATGACGTCACAAAAGAGATCTTCCCACTCCTGAAGAAGCTCCATACTGAAAGACTCCAAGTAGATGGAGGCAGAGATGTAGGCTGAAAGGAACAAATTCATGGAAATACCATGCACCAAAAATTTAACACCATCCCAGGGAACAGACTAACTAGCAGCAGCCAAGGCATTTACAACTGCCAGGCTCTTTACTATAGAGAAACTCAGCAAAGACAAAGATAATTAGTGCAGAGTCTGTACCACAGAGCCAAGCCCTGTGAATTCCAGCACTGTAGAGGACCCTCTTGGGATAATGCACTGTAGAGCAAGTGTTCTTTCTCAAAGGCAAATGAACAACTGAGGAGCATCAGGCATTCAGGAGAGGAAGGCAGATCACAGCAAGCATTTCAGAGATAACCATAAAGAAAGGAGACAAAATAAATTAGAAAAAGAAGTATAATTTAGAACACTCAAAAATTCTTATTAATTAGCAGAGATCCAAGACAATAATGTATCTATAAAATATAGACAAGATTCTATAAAAAATAGAAGAAAAGGTCACAGAATGAATAAATAATTAGTTTAAATATATATAGGTACATTTTTTATGTGTACACATGTTTAATATATTTAAATATAAAAAACATTAAATATGTTTAAACTAATCATTTTGTTCATTCTGAAAGCTTTCCTTGTGTGTGTAATGTAATAAATATATATATATATATATATATATATATATATATATATATATATATATGAGAGAGAGAGAGAGAGAGGAGAGCATGAGCAAGAGAGAGATGATTATAACAAATAATACCCCTTCCAGGCACAATTACGCACACCTGTAATCCCAGTGACTTGGGAGGCTGAGACTGGGAGATCACAAGTTTAAATCCAGCTATAGTAATTTAATAAGGCCTTAAGCAATATAATGAGGCCCTGTCTCAAATAAAAAGGGCTAGGGATGTCGCTCAGTGGTAAGGTAAAGTGTCCCTGAGTTAAACCCCCAGAACTACAACAACAACAACAACAAAATTCAAAATCCTCAATACAAGAGCTAGAAAATAACAAGAAAGTCTTCCAAAAAAATAAGGAGATGGGGTGGACAATGCCAGGAAACGTAAGAGAATATATCAGAGTATAGCGAATCAATCCAAGAAGCCCCATATCTAATTATTAGGAGTCCTATTAGGTCAGAACAACAAAAAGGAAGGAAACAACACTATGAGAGAATAACCCAGAGCTAAAGGACATGCTTCTTCCACTCACAAGGGCCTCTAGGGGATAATAAAACAAACCACAAAAAATTTTTAAAAAAATCCCAGTCTTGTATATAGATGAGTCATTGTGAAACTTCCTCACACCAAGAATGAAGAGAATATTCTAAAATGTTCTGACCAGAATTAGATCTTGGAATTCTCTTAAGCAGCAGAAACCAAAGTTCCATGGTAGAAGTTAATGGAACCCTGTTTTCAAAGTTCTAAAAAAAAAAAAATTACTTTCAATCAGGGATTCTACATGCTTCCAAATCATCAGTCATGGGGGAAAAAGAAAGAAAAAATTTCAGGTGAAAAATGTTAATAGTAGTATACCCTTTCATACAAAGTTACATGACCATGTGATTTAGCAAAATGAGGTAATGACTAAGGAAGGGGATATGTGGTCTCCAACTCTGGAGAGCCAGAGAAGCAAACCTCAGAATACCCACCATGCAGCAGGCCCAGGGACAAGCAGGAGGATGGTAAAGGGGACAGGGGAATCCACATGAAGGGGCAGCCCTGCCAGAAGGTGATACCCAGGCACACTACAGGTGCATTAGCATGCCTGCAACACTGAAAGAGCTTGAGAATACAGTAATAAGTAATTTTTAATGCAATTCAAAACTCTAGTTTAAAAAAAGATGTTCACAAAAGAAAATGTACTTACAGCTCATTACATAGCTTTAGAGTGAACTATATTCATGCAGTCATAATACAAATTCTATTTATGGATTCCTAGCATTAGAATCAACTGACAGAGAAAGCACACATTTATTTATAGATAAAGATGAGAATGTAAATCTAACCAGTATTGACAATAAAAGTAAAAGAAGCAATGACAGAAGTCTAGAAGTATCAGCATTAAGGAAGGGCCAGGGACAGGTCCAATATTTCAGTCCATGAAATATTATTTATAATTTTTTTAATTATGGCAAAGGAAACTTTTTCTGAAATCTGTCTGAATTATCAAAGATTATAATCCATAGCTGGAGTTACCAAAAATTCTTATACCTGAAAAGTATGAGTATGTGCAGAAAAAGCACAATATTAACAAGATCCTCTGTGTGAAGTCAAATAAATATCTAGATGTTGATATAAATATAGATACAGATATTGTAGAAACAGACATAAATTTTAAAAGGTTAATAGATACATTCTCTGAGCCTCCACTTAACAAATGTAGCCCCCTCCCCTTGTGCTCTAGATTTATGGCTCACAAAACATATTTGGGGAAAAGTCATTCAATTGGCTTCCTTGTGTGACCAACTCCTCATGACCTTGCTGACTGCATGTCCCAATTGCCTTGTATATACCTATATTCATAAGCTCATCTTCAACCAAAGTGACATTTAGGGTCCTCCTAGAGTTACCCTGGGGGATTCCAGGCAGAAACAAGAAGGTCCAGGATTTCCTTCTTATTGAAAGCTGAAGCTGAACTGAAAAACTTGTAGCTCTGAGTTAATACTATTCTACTTCTAAATCACCTCTACTAAGAAGTTGGAACTAAGAAGTTCCAAGGGTGAGGGTATTTTATGACCCAGACCTGCCTAATAGTAACTACCATGATCATTACTTTTTTTGCTAAGCATGAGCTTGGAAAGGAGATAGAATGGTGGCTCACATCTTTCCTTTCTGGGAAGAGCCTACTGGATCCATAAAGAGAAGTAAAAGAATCATGCCAACATGTTATCATAGAAAGAAGACAAAGCGAGAGTAAGAAAAGATTAGCCAATTGAGTAATGATCATATATAGGATTATTATAAAAGCTAAACAAGAAAATGCATAAGAAGGGTCTTCTCAGATGTTCAATAAATGTTAGTTTTCTTTCCATTTTTCCCTGCAATCATGCCACTCAGAACTCAAGATTCTTAGGAAACTGTGAACTGCATTTGCCATTGTGAGGTCCCGTTAACAGTCATCATTTGTAATTTTCCAGTCTAAGGTGATGAGTTCAGAGAACTGAAAGGTTGCAATTCTAACTGATATCTTGAGGTTGAGGTTGAAGTCATCTAAGTCAACTCAAAAAATGAAGACTGAGGACTAAATGGAGCTATTCTTAATCACACAGGGGATATGTGATCACACCAGGCAAACCAATGTGAGACAGCTTCTAGCAAAAGTGTTAGACGTCTCATTGAGTGCAGAGGTCATTAACAATCATTTACTTCAAAAACCTATGCAATAAGCACCTTACTTACATATATTACATTGTGGGTATAAAAAGGTCTTTAATGGTAATTTCTAATATTCTTTTGAGGAGCTGTGATCTAGTTTGTCATTCTGATGGAGGACAAGACAACTTTTCTACATTTGCTACTAAAATGGTGTGGAGGATGAGCTGGTGGAAAAAAAAAAAGCAAGTGTTAAAACATATGAAGCATCATGAGGAAAAAAAGCAGAGATTTTGAGAATGCTTCACTGAGTCTAGTTATGCTAGTTAAAGATTGCTTAAATCAGTGGGCAAAGGTAATTTTTAAAAAAAAAAAACAACTCTATTTTCTGCTGAACCAAGATAAAGAGAAATGAAACAGAGAATAAGAAAGAAACACTGATTAGGAATAATGTGAACCAGAAGCAGAACCTCAGCTTCTAAAATTCTCTGATACAGTACTACTAAAGTTTTCTCACAGTTGTACATTATCTGTGGACCAGGAATACAATACAGAGGGTACAATAAATTTAGATGCCCCAGGGAAAAGTCCCTGGTAGGTTGGGCATGTTATTATAGATGTGGCTCATATAATAACAGAGCCAAAGGGCACCTGGGTGTCCTCTAACCTACTTTTCAAATGTGATTCTTCCTATAACATTAGATACAGCTAGTTTCTTACTATCTGCTTACATACTTTTGCTGACAGGAAATCTGCCACTTATGAAACAATCCCTTTCACTGTAGTGAAGTTCTTCTTATATTCGGTAAACTGCATCCATACCCCAGGTAAGCAGTAGCATTTTCAAGGAGCAAAGTCAGTACATACATTACATTCAGAGTGCCAACTAAAGCACACACTTGCTCAGAAAGACTGATTTCCACTCAAATACACATAATTTATATTTTTCTTCTTAGAAATAATGTACATCTTCATATGTTCCCAAGCTTTACTGAGAATTTCCATACATAGAAGCCCTCACCTTATCTTTGACAATTCTCTACCAGCAGGGAGCTAGTCTATAAAGTTCCCATCCCTCCCAGAAGCTAGTATACAAAGGGCCTTTAGTGGGAAATTCTGTCCCCTTGTACAAGAGGGAGATACCTATATCCTCACCAAGAGGGCTTTATCAGCCTGAATTTAGAAAAAAAGTAAATCTGCAGCAGTCCACAGATCCTCTTTGAAAATCAATGGACTCTAGAAATGAATTCCATTCTTATCCAGAGACATAAAGAGCCTAAAGCAAATATCTTCCTCACTACAATTTTCATCCATAGGTCTAACATTGTTCTCTAAAGCAACAAAGCAAGGTCTACTTTCCTCTACATATTTGTATTAGGCCAGCTCTCTTGGACCAACTAAGGATGACCATGCCTAGATGTCTCAGTGTCTGGTCACCTCTTAGATGGTCTCCAGGTTACCATTCTCTTCCACCAGATGTGAACCACTTACCCACGAGGACTTCTCACCCTACTCATGATAAGCCTAGCTTATCATAAACATCAGTGTTGCTCTTATGGTAAACAGGTTTAACTGGCAGATCTCTGAAGACAGGGACTGGGTGTCTTGATCACTGTATATTTCCAGCACCTTGCTGAGAACTGGGCAAAGAGTAATCCTCAAAAATATTTAAGGGAATGATCCAGGCAGGAGGATCAAGAGTTCAAAGCCAGTCTCAACAACAACAAGGCGCTAAGCAACTCAGTGAGACCCTGTCTCTAAATAAAATACAAAATAGGTTGGGGATGTGTGTGACTTGATGGTTGAGTCCCCCAGAGTTCAATCCCCGGGTACCACCCCCAAAAAAGTATTTAAGTGAATGAATGAATTTGACAATCCAAATGAATTATTATAACACCTCAAAATTCTATCACTATATCTGGAAATAATGAAATTATTACCAGTAAAGGGAGAAGGAACCTTCCCAGTTAATAGTTAAAATAATCACTTTTACTAAAGACCACAGCTATAACTATGATTGACATTTTTTACAAATAATAATACAATATGAGCTATTAACTGGAAATCCTTCATACACATTCTAGGCACTTCTCTAGAAATGCAGACAAAAAGTTTCTAAGATGGTCTTTGGAAGTTGGGGAAATGATTCAACCTTGAGACTTTAAACTCAGAGCCCAGCTTAAATGTGTGCTAGATGTACAGATTTGACTGAGCAGAAAACGTGACATTATAATTGGATTTACCGTGTTCTTCCTCAAAAAGGATACTAATATTAGTCTCTCCACCACATTTACCTAAAAAGACCGTACACCAGTTTGTAACCATGGTTTCTACTTACAGAACACATAGTGTACAGCTTTCTGAAAACAAAGTTGGTCACAGCCCATCGTAGTTTGTGTACTCCAACTATTGCCTGGGGTTGAGAAGAATGGCCTTAGAAAACAGAAACATCCCAGAAAGTTACGCTTTGGAATGCTGACTTGTTTCCTCTCACTGAGGGACACCAGGAATTTCATATTCTGAGCCAAAACAGCGAAACTCTGAGTCATCCGTGTCCATACTTCTTTTTAGCAGACAAAAGTAGTATCTGTGGCAAGAGTAGTATCAGAATGAATGATGAGCAGAGCGAGGAATGAAGAGGGAAAGTGTCATCTGGAGTCTACACTGAGTGCAACGCCAGTTAACCTATCTACTGGGTGACCTCAAACACTCCCTTTCAGACAGGTAGGGTTACAAAAAAGAACCACCTCAGATTCTCATGGGTTAACTCTACTGTAATTGATTTCTCACTCTTGACACTGACTACTGTGTATTGACAGGGACATGGTTCTGCATCTCTGTTCTTATACCAGGACCCAGTTGCAGGTAGCAGCTACTCTCTAGAACACTGTTGGTTGGAGGAAGAACAGATGAGTGACGTGTGCACTGTCTCTAGAAGCTCCCCCTGGGACTGATACCCACTACTTTTGCTCACAATTCCTTGGCCAAAGCAAGTATGTGGTCACACCTAACCTCAGTTGAGCAAAAAAGTACAGTCTTCATAAGTTCCCTGAAAAGAAGGAAAGCTGGAATATTTGTGAATAACCCTAATACCTACCATAAATACATAACCTACTGATCCCAGGTGCCTTCACCTACAAGAAAAGCCAGTGAGGCCTACCTCATAAGAATATTCTGTGGGAACCACACACATAAATGATAGGGAGTACCCATAGTTGCCCTGGTTGTGATATCTCAATAATGGATAGGATGACCCAGTCAGCAAGAAATGGAGGCCATGGGCAGAGAGACCAATCATCAAAATCTACTACTATTAGAAGCTGGAGAAAACCAGAGCTTCCCCCATGGCACTACAGCCGGTCAGTTTTGGGATGATGTTAAAAAAACTGATCTGATAAATCAAGAAAAGATGAGGTGTTACCTCATCTTTTCTCTCATTTTCAGATTAAGTGTTCATTTAATCAACAAGTATTATAAAATATCTATGTGTCAGACACCATATTAGACCCTGGGTGAAAAAAATAAATCATTGTTTCTTATCCCACCCCATCCCCCAAAAAACAACCTTTCTAAGAATCAGAGTTTATGCCCAGTAACAGTTCTCTATACCACCACCATCAACAAATAAATAATACAAAACAAGAAAATCTAAATGAATTTGAGAAATTAGTCATCATTCCTTCCAAAACTTTTGTTTTGTCCAAAAGTCAAAAACAAAAATGTAATGATCTATTTAAAAGGTTTGTCTTAAGCTCTGGATACTACATATTCTGCTTAAGTAGATGGAACATATTCTTTTTCCTCTCTTTTCTTTAGATTGACTAAACTACACTCATAAAAGATCTTCTCCATAACAACCTGGTGGGGAAAGAGATACAGGTGTGACTGACAACACATGGTTAACAAATAATTTAGCCATGGTGAGAATCATGCGGATGAACTGGTCCAGTCAAACATTTACTGAACATTTACTAAGTGTGTGACATTATGCTTGGCACTAGGAACAAAGACGAATGGGATGTGGTTCAAGTTCTTTAGCCACTTTGCCAACAATGCAGGTGTGATGATAAATCTGTGGAGGCAGGAGAGCTGGGTTACAAGAACATAGTGAGGGAGAAGCCCTTTGGTGGGATAGGAGAGAGGAACAAGAACAACATGAAAAAAAAAATTATCCTGGAGGAAATATGAACTTCAATGACAGGTTAAATTTAGTCACATCAAGTGGGGGCCGCTAACCAGAATATGTGAGATGGAAACACATGCAGTCTGGGCATGTGAGGATCTAAATCTAAATTACTTGAGCTTGAAGTATAAGAGTGGAATGCCAAAAGATGATTAAGGAGTTAAGCAACGACCAAGTCAAGAAGCATCTCACAGGCTAGAAAACTTGGGCTTGATCTTACAAATATTAGCCAGACTAGGAACCATGAGCTTGGACTTAATCATAATAGGAAGTTCACTCAAGGTTTTTGATTAAAAAAAAAAAAGCTACACTTGTAGCTTATTTAGGTAATTCTGGCAGTTGTGAAGGATTAATTTAAATACGTAGTAGTAGTAATAGAATGATTCATTTAAAGAAGTAATAACAAAGGCTTGGAAAAGAAGAAGCAATTGATATAGTCCACAAAGGAGATGATAAGGCCCTGAAGCAGAGCAGCTATAACAAAAAGGTTCATGATGGGCAGGAATTAATAGGAAGCAAAGCAGCATAAGAAGATGGAGAATGGAGAATGAAGAGGAGTTCAAAATAAAAGGGGTTCGTTGGCCTGTCAGGAGAATGGATGAGGGTCTACAGAGCTGGGAGATGCATTCAAAGGAGTAGAACTGAGATGTGAATTACCAGGACATCCATACATATCATAAACATTCAGCTTACCACAGAAAGAAAAACCCTATTTCTGAAGATTCTGCCAGCAATTTTCATCAAAGTAAAATTCTACTGTTTGCTGCCAAGAAGAAATTTCATTATTAACTTTGAAATTGATATCCACAGCTAGAATATTACATTTGCTTTTCCCCCTCGTCTCTCTCTCTCACACATGTGCACAGACATACTAATTCAAGTAGGTAGATCTTCAATTGTCTCCAGTAATTACATCCAGACATTGTCGGGTCTAATAAGAGTATTTTATTGTATATTTGCACGAAAGACTCTCCATCAGTTTCAAATTACTCTAGTCTACCTCAGAAGTCCCCTGGAAGACCACAGTTCAATAGGTTCTTTGGTAGACCTTGAACTGGTAAATCCAACCTCCTTCATTAGAAGAGAACTCTCATCTTCCTCATTAAAGAGTACATGGTGAGGGAGAAAGATTTTCTGTATACTGGTTTTGCACAGCTTCACAATGCTGACACACTTCAAAGTCAAAGCTACAATTCCTGTTGTGATTGGGTGGTAGTCATTAATGCCACTAGTCAAATACTAGTGAATCACTACCTTCTGGGCATAAACATTCCTTGAAGTAATGTGTGGATACATGACTAACTATATCAAATGAAATGTACGGGTACAAGTTTAACAGGCAGACTACGCATTACCATGAATCTTCTCTGCTGCTAGTGACTGTAGAAACATGCGGTTGAGCCTGAATCCTGATGAAGGATGTTGAGCAGAGCCCCCTAAACACCTACATTAGATATGCAGTAGCATGAATAAAAAAGAAACTTTTGTCGTGTTAAGCAACTGAGATGGAGGGAGAGGGGGGTTGTCACTGAAGCAAAATCTAGCCCTTCCTGACTACTAGTTATCACGTTCTTCTTATCCCCTTAAAATTATCCTCTATCAAGCATCCCTCACCAGGGTTCTCTGGGAAGCCAAGAAGGAATCAAAGCCACAAGCAAATAGTAAATATCATATCTTAATGATTCTTACTTGGCCTTTCCTTTCAATACTTTCAATTATTATCAATATGCTTTTTTAAATTTCTCATTTTAGTCATCTGGTTCTGTTGTTCATTCATTCATTTATTCTATACTTATTGATTCACTGCTATGTATAAGGCATTCTACAAGACACAACAGAATAAATGTCAAATTTTTTGACCTCCTTAACACACTTAAACATTAAAAATGTTATTTATCTAGATCACATCTACCAAAATTTACCATATCAAATCAACTTAGATATCTGTCAATAGATAAATTAATTAAGAAACTGTGATTTATATATACAATGGAGTTATACTCAGCCTAAAAGAAGAATGAAATTATGGCATTTTCCAGTAAATGAATGGAAATGAAGAATATCATGCTAAATGAAATGAGCCAAACTCAGAAACTCAAAGGTCAAATGGTGGTTGCACTCCAAGTTTTCTGAGGAATCTCCATACAGTTTTCCATAGTGGTTACACCAATTTGCATTCCCACTAGCACTGTATGAATGAACCTTTTTCCCTACATCCTTGCCAACATTTATTGTTACTGGTATTCTTGATAATTGCCATTCTGACTGGAGTGAGATGGAATCTTAGTATAGTTTTAATTTGCATTTCTCTAATTGCTAGAGACAGTACACATTTTTTCATATATTGTTGACCATTCATATTTCTTCTGTGAAGTGCCTGTCAGGTCCTTTGCCCATTTATTCATTGGGTAATTTGGGTTTTTTTGTTTTTGTTTTTGTTGTTTTTTGGTGTTAAGTTTTTGGAATTCTTTATATATCCTGGAGATTAATCCTCTATCTGAGATATAGGTGGCAAAGATTTTCTCCCATTCCATAGGCTCTCTCTTCACATTCTTGATTATAGTAATGAAGCCACATCAATGTTTTTAGCAACTCAATGCACAATAGCTAAGCTATGGAACCAACCTAGGGGCTCTTCAACAGACAAATGAATAAAGAAAATGTGGTATATGTATACAATGGAATATTATTCAGCCATAAAGAAGAATTAAATCATGGTATTTGACAGTAAATGGATGAAGCTGGAGACTATCATGCTAAGTGAAATAGGCCAATCCAAAAACACAAAAAGCTGAATATTCTGATACATGGATGCAGACACACAAGGTGGGGGGATACAGAATAGAAGTTCAGTGGATTAGACAAAGGGGAATCAAGGGAAGCGAGAGAGGATGAGAATAGGAAAGACAGTAGGATGAATGGGACATAACTTTCCTATGTTTATATATGAATAAATGATCAATGAAATTCCAAATCATATACAACCACAAGAATGGAATCCTAATTAGAATAAGTTATACTCCATATATATATAATATGTTAAAAATACACTCTATTGTCATGTATATCTAAAAAGAACAAATTAAAAAAAGCATGAGAGGTCAAATGTTTTCTCTTATATGCAGAAGCTAGAGTAAAATAAAGGAAAGGGGCAGAGGAGAATAGGATAACATAAAGGTAAAGGGAAGCTCAGTAACGTAGAAGGACAGTGAGAGGCAGAGTGGAGGAAGGGCAAGGGGAGGCAATGAGAATGAATTCTTAGAAAATTATGTTATACATATATATATATATAAATATGCAACAGAGAACCTCACCTTTATACAGAGGTAGAAAGAACCAATAAAATATAAATAAACAGGCAAGTCAAAGACTAGGAGAGGAAGGAGAATGGGAGAGGGGAGGGAGGACGGGAGGGAAAAGAGGGGACCATGAACTGAAATTGAATTCCATGCATGAGTTTGTCAGAATAAACTCAACTAATATGTATAACTATTACACTCTAATTTCAAAAAGAAAAAACACAAATACTTATCACATAAGTAATTAAAACTACAATTTTTAAGAATATAAATTCATTAATGTAAGTTCATTATAATAAATGCATTATGTCAATGAAGTCATATTTTCATTAAAAAACTATTTTTCAAAATAAAAAATCACTATAAAAATGGTGTTGAAGTATGAATGCTGATTGGCTATTTAACCATAAAAAAATGACATCTTTGAAGATCTCCTTTATTATCTTATGGGATATAACTAGATTCTCATGTTTGCGTCTGTGTTCAATTTGTTGAGAAATATTATTTTGATTGAATTATATGAAGAAAGTCCTAAGACCTTTCAAACCTTCTAAAAGCATCTTAGGAGGACCCAGGGTTCCTCAGTCCCAACTTTGAGAACCAGGACTACAATGCAAGGGCAAGAATAGCGTTTACTAGATGACAGCATATACTTTAGGTTTTTAAGATCTCTGTTGCAACTCTGCCATCATAACACAAAAGTAGCCAAAAACAATACATATCAGCTAATGATCATGGCTTGGTTCCATGACACTTTAGTTACATGATCAGGTTACAGAATGGATTAGTCCATGGGCCAGCCTTTCCACACCTGTGATAGAAGATATCTAAACAAATTAGACATTGGGTGCCCTTTACATGCCTACTCACTACAGTACAAAGTAGAATAAAATAAATGCCACTGTGAGAAGTCTAAGAAAACATGCTTTTAAGGTTCAAGGTCAGTAAACAATACCTTGAATTGGGAAGGCTTTAGGAGAATGTGTCTAAAAGGAAGTCTTAAAGGAAAGAGGGAAGTTTGACCGAGTTTCAGGAGGAAGCAGAGTATTCCAGGCAGAGAAGTGATTGAGGGCAAAGGCACTAAGAGAGGGAGGTGCCCAGCATGTGCAAGTAATGGTAAATAGCTACTGAAACAGGACATAAAGAGGAGCACAGGAAAGCGAAAAACTGCTTCCTCAGCTTCAGATCACTGTGTAATGGGCCTTGAATGTTAAGCTGGGGGGGGGGGGGGCTTGGATGATGTATGAAATGCCACTGATTACACTCCCTCATTAGAAGGTACTTATCAGCCAGGTTTAAGATTAACAGAAGTGTAGTCTGCGCTTGCATACGCCCACCCATAGGCAGTGACCCCAGGTAACAGGCTTTTGGATCAGACTCAGCAAGCGGAAATGCGAACCTGAACAAACCCAATGACAGAGCAGGCAACAACACAGAGGTGACACTGGACACCTTTGGTGGGCCACTGCAGGTGGAGGAGGAGAGTGCATAATCAAAGGGCATGTTCAGGCCCAAGACTGAGAGAAGGCAAAAAGATGGTAAGGACCAGGAAAGTCAGGAAGAGGGACAGACTGGGTGAGGGGAAGACTTTGGCGATGAAACTCTTTAATTATAAACATACTACACATATCACCACCCATCCTTCTGTCAAGCATGAGTTTGAATCCTCACAAATTCCAAAATCCTCTTATTGACCACATAACTATTTTATAATTTCAGCAGACTGTCAAATTTGTTTCCAAATCTGTGCCTCCGAGTGCAAAGTAACAGAATTTCTGATTTTTAATTCTTTCTCCATTTTCATTCTACTCATACCTGCTTAGATTCAGCACAGATTTTAGTCTATTATAAATACAGTGTTAGATATCAATGAAATAATTCATGAGACTTCTTTCAGAACTCAGGATAAAGAGTATCTAAAGTAACTAAAAAAATAAAAATGAAGAAGAAGAAGTGGTTAGGACTATTGATATTTTAAGAACATTGTCACTTGTTCTTGCATACCACAAGTTTTCTGAATGTCTTATGTTAACTGAAAATAGAAGTCAGATTGGCAAAAGACATCTATTATTCCCTATAGTCTTTTGAAAATTATGCCTATGAACAGCTCAAGGGAGGGAACTTTTAAAGTTATACTTGGATTTGCTTTGGCTTTTAAAGGCCAAGAACATATGTGAATGGTACAGTAAGTGACCCAAATAATATTCCCATTCAAAAACAAGCCTATATGAACCTGGCGAAGAAAGAAACAGAGGAATGAAAACTGAAATGCTTAGAATCAAAAACGAAAATGTTCTAAATTCACTGGGCAATAAATAGCTGTGATGTGTTGGTTATTTCCCACCCCAAAGGAAAAGTGAGATGGAGCTCAGAAAAACTAAGCTAAGAACGTGACAACAAAGCAGAAATGTAGAGGAGTCCTAGCCCAAAAGAAGAATCGGATGAACAAGAAGTTATACTCTATTTATGTACGATGTGTCAAAATGCACTCTACTGTCATGTATAACTAATTAGAACCAAGAATAAATAAATTAGAAAAAGAAGTCATCTAATATTCTGCTAGTGAAATGTGTCTTCAAGGATGGCTGTTACATGCATGGTGGGGACAGAGACCTCACCTGGCATGCCTCTGTGAGCCCATCACCCTTTTCCACAAATGCTTTTCCATCATCCTCCTGAGGGCAAGGTAATCACCTGAGTCAGCCTAGCCTCCTCCCTCTCCCTTGCCCAGAGTTGAGTCAGTTGCCAAGTCCTGCAATTCCATGCCCATAGCAGAGCTTGCATGTCCCCTCCTTTCTACTTCCATAGTCACTATCCTAGTCAGGATCCTTATTCCCCTCATCTCTGGTCAACTGCAATTACCTCCTAAATCTATCCCTTTCAAAGAACCCCTGTCAGATTAGTCTCCCTAATATAAAGGGGAGGGAAAAAAAACTTAGGCCTTCCACAAAACAACTCAATTATTTTGCTATGTTAGCTCCCCAATGTCCTGCTGTCATTCCCTCTCTGCCAATTGAATGTGTCAATTTACTTTACCTCATACAAACTATCTTTCATAATTTCTGGTTGCTTTTGTACTTTTTCTCTCGGTCTAGCATGGTCTTTCAATGTCTCATCCTGTTTTCACTACAATCTCCATTTATGAAAATATGACCCATTCTTTAAGGTTCATGGAAAAGTCTGTCTACCCTAGGAAGAATTCTTTTCCTAATTCTTTTTGTAACCCACCATCCATTCGGCTAATAAGCATTTCAGAGTGCATAATACACACTACTGTTTTATATTCTGCAGAGAAACCCGTCTGCCCTCTTCTCTCCTGGGTGGCACTTACCATGCTTCTCTCAGAGTGCTGTTGTCATGTTTCCCTCATCTCCTTTTCTCCAATTGGATGTCAGCTAAAAGAATAAGAGCTCAGGGAATAGCTATTGAATTAAACTTGCTAAACTGAACTCTCTGGGTTCTCCATTTTCCTAAAAAAATTTTTAGTTTCTTTTTAAGAAAAACTTCTGGGACAGAGAAAACTAAATTTTTTAGTCAATACATTCTCTAAAAGTTGAAAATTTTTTTCATCACTTAATTCCAGAAATGGTCCAAAAGGAAACTTTAAAAATATAAGAAAAAAAGGTCCCATTTATAATTTAGTTCTTTTAAATTCTAGGGTCAAGTTGTGTAGGCTGATTAGAAAATAAAATAAGAATCGGGAGTTAAAGTACTATGACTTAACTAAAAAAAAAAAAAAAGTTTTACCTGATTATTAGACTTAGGATAATAATAACAGTAGATATTGCATAAAGACCTACAAAGAAAAACATTGAATTGGACCAGGTTCCTGTACAAACTAACCAGACACACAATACAGAACACAGCAAAGACAGACACCAGGGATGTGCAGAAGACGACAGAAAAAACCCTAAGCCTCATTTTCTTCTTTGAAGTTCAGACCTGAAAGTCTGAAGCAGCTGATCTCTACTGTCACTAACTGCAAAGGGACACAAGTGTTTTCTAAGGGCTCAAATGATGCTGGCGGTTAGATGTCAAACTGAATTCACAGATAAGCACTCAGAGTGAAGAGCCATTCTGGATCTACCAAGATAGGGTATGCTCTTACACTCTCATAATGGCAAAGCATTAGGTTGGTATTAACTTGTCCTGAAAAGTGGAGGGGAAAGCTTCCCTTTTGTTCTCAGTGGCCTGTCTGGTTTCAGACCTGCCAGTGGGATCTGCAAGAGGAAATCATTTTTGGTTTTGTTCCAACTTCTAATTCAATACCTTGGCAGCATTTGAAATGGATAAGAGCCCTAAGCTCACATCTGCCTCAGGTGACAACTAAGATAAGAAGCACAATGAGAAATGATGAGCGCTTACTCTCCAAAAGCACCTTTAAAGGCAGCTTTTGAAAGACAGTTGCTGCAATTTACATTAGGCCTGAAAATATCTTGGTAAGAATATTGAAAGATTTAACTTAATGGATTCTTGTTACAAATCTGGGTTTTAGCTGATATTTTGGCAAATTTTTTTAAAAGTAGTTCTGTGTTTAACTATTAACCATACACTGATAACCAAATTCATCAGCTCAGGATGTACAGAAATATGGATAAATCGTTTCTGCAAGTAAACAATATTCATGTCTGGTTAATAGTTTACGGTGGCCAAGAAGGCCCACAATGAAAATGGGGCTGTGAGTTGCTTTCAATGAAATGATGAGGTGTCAAAAAAGGAACATGGGTATTATATAGCATCCATGTTTCAACTACCTGCTCCACACCAGAGGAGATGCACAAGCTTCAGACACTGCCCCTCCCTAACGGAGCTTTGTTATATAGTTAAAATGAAAAAATATATACAGATAATGAGACATAGGAGGACAACATAAAACTATATAGTAAATCTTGAATTGATAGGCACAGACAATAGGAACTATGAAATTTTAAGACTTGAGGACTTATTCTGTGGCAGAACATCATTCAGGCCCTACTGAATAGTTTTGGAAAGTTTTACTTAAAAAGGATCTCCATGCATGGAGATAAAACTTAATAGCAAAAGTAAAGGACAAAAACAAAGGACAACCTGGGACTCACACTAAAAAGAGACAAAAAAGATTGGTGAGCAGGTGGCACCAACAGGTTTTAACAATAACTTGTACAACTTATTCTATAGTTTATATTTGGTTTACTGAATACATAAGGTAATTCATATGGAAACCTGGTAAAGGTGATGGAGACTATACATCAAACATGATTGTTTAGGAACAAAATATACCACAAAACTAGGCAATGAGAAAGCTCCTCTCATCACTAAAATATGTTTTCTTAGAAGGAATGGCTCATGGTTTAATCTTAGGCTGATTTCCAAAGAGTTGCCAAATTTCCATATCATCAACTCAACCTTTTGGTCAATTTCCTTGATGCTTTATACAGAAAAATACTTTAATATCTGTTTTCCTGACATGGAATGAGTAAAACTTTTAAAAGATTAAAAACAGCTACAATTTCCTGAGCAATTCCTGTAAGTACTTTGCTAACAACAGTAAGGCTGGATGTACTGAGTACCAAGCACTATCCTGGACACTTTATCCATTTCTAATTTAATTCTCACAACAATCTTATGCTGGTAAGATTAACCTAATTTTATAGTTGAGAAACCCCAGTTTACAGGAAATAAGTAATTTGCTCAAAGTCAGGAAGCCACCAGGAGGAGACCCAGATTCAAACCCAACCCTACTTGACTTCAAATTCCAACATCTAAACTTCTTACTTGAATTTATTTTCTCCACTATAGACAACACCAAGGAATAAAAGACTATATTAGAAACAGTACATGATTCTTACAGAGAAAATCACACAGGTATTAGAGCTTCATGACAGGGTCAGTAGATCTTTCTGGTAATCTATCCCTGTGAATTTCTTACCATTTAAATAAAACGTCACTCATCATATTATTGATGATCTTTACGATGAAGTTCAAGTCCTTCCCTAGACACACATGAGCTGTGCGATTTTGGAAAGCTTCTTAACCAGTCTAAGCCTCATTTTTTTTTCATCTGTAAACTGTGGATAATAATGGCCTCGTCACAGGATTGCTCGAAAAACTAAATACTGTCACATCAAGTATTTAGCTCAGAGTTTGCAAAAAATTAATGAAAAGTAATGAACTGATGTCTGCAACTTTTATTATTATTAAAGAAAAACTTTCATTCAAGTCCATGAGGCCTACTTTATAGAAATAATCATTATAAAGTTAATAGTTCAATAATGGAGTCTTCTCCTGATTCTCCCATTACAAAATTCATATTTTTCCCTTAAGATTTAACCCCCAAAAGTTCCACCTCAAAAAGCCTTATCTACCACACCACTCCAAGGCCAAGATTTCCCACAATCTTATGTGTATGTGTAAATGGGTGTACATATGGGTGTAGGTGGTGTGTATGCATGTGTGTGTTTTCAGTGATTTCACTGATTATTTTATACAGCTGCTACCCATTTGTGTCCTTTCTCCCCCATCAGAAAGGAATTCCCATGAGGGCAAAGACTCACCTTGTTCACCTCTGCATGCACGGTGCCCATACCATACCTAATGGGTAGCACATGCATGTATACCTCTATAAGACACAGAGGCTATTATTATAGCTTCTTGAAACATCAGAATAACACCAAGAGAATCCCTGGAAGAACATAATTCGACAAACACTATCTTAGGATGAACTAAATATTTTCCCATTCATCTAGATGGAAAGGACATCTTCCTAAGAAGGTGAAATTCTCTTATGCTAAAATAGTGAAAGGCTCAAATGAGTAGAAATACTCCATGAAAGTGAATAATAATCAGTTAAGACCCAATGATGTCACCATAGATAGGCTTCTTGCCAACCAACATTTACACCATTCACGATCAATATAAAAATCTTCGGGAAAAGTCCATGTGGTTTCTTGAACAGGTTTGCTTCTCTTTGGTTTTAGGTTTGTTAGTTTTACCTCCTTAGTAAAGCTCTAAATTTTAAAAAGTTAAAGATTCTTTCTTATCTCTAGCTCCTTGTTTACTGTTCTTTGCACCTGATGGCTCTCTGGCATGTAATCAGTATTTCAGGGTCTTAAGTCCTTAACTTAGTAAGTTCTTCCTATCTAGCACCTGAATACTTTCCAACCACCCTCAGAGAGTTCATCCCAAGTGACCTTGCTCATAATCCTCTGAAGGAACAAGGTCCAGCATGAAGGACCTGAGCTTCTGACAAGTACTGCATAAAGGCCAGGCTGCAGTATCAGCCCTGACCCCATTCTCACACCTTCCCACTGATTCACAAGGTTCTCAACTCAAATTCACTCCAGCAGATGACCCAGAGAATTCTTTATTCCTGTACTGTCTGGAAGCAGAAGCAATCGATCAGTAATCATGAGCTTAGGAATTAGGAATTCTTACATCTTACCCTTTCAGGGAAGCCAGAGGATGCCCTCCACTCCATGGCCAAGAGGTCATCGTCCTGCCCGCCCTCCCCCACCACCATCCTTGCCCTTTCCCCAGCCCTTGACTTACTTAGCCATCCCACGCTGGGAGTGCGCCGCACTCGGGGGTCATCATCCAAGGTGCGGGTTGCTAGGCAGAGCACTGAGTTCTCAAGCGGGCTGCGGGCTTTAGTGTCAGAAGCAGAAGACAGGAGAAGGAGGAGGACACATGAGCAGCCACAGCAAGGATGAGGATGGAAGCATTAATTAAGAAGAAAAAATGCTAAAGCAAATCACACAAGCGTGTTAAAGGAGAACAATGACACGTTACAATGACACACACCCCCTCCCATGACCCGGCACCCTTAAATGAAACATATCCCAACACAGAATGAAAAAGTTAAAAAAAAAATTACATTCAATCATTATAGTTCCCCAATTATCAATGGATGATTCGCCCCGCAGGTCTTATACACAAAACATGGATTATTTCCCAAAGAAAGATTTACATAATAAACACCAATCTCAAGATGTCAGAACAAGACTGTTAATAATTTGTACCACATGAGCACACACAGATGGAAGTTACACGTAGTTTTATAAAGCACAGGGGACACAATGTCATATTAGTAAGCAGCTTTTTGACAATCTACCCAACAGACCCGTCTATGGATTTGTTCAGAAAGGTAGAAAGCAACATTTCAGACTTCCACTTCTGAAATATTTTCCTTGATGAATACAGAAGTGGCTCCCAATTTTCTGTTATTCAGTTCTCCAGTAATATGACACCAGGATAAATAATATCTTAATAGAGACCGCTTAGAAATGCATATTAAATCTTCATTTTCTAGTGCCTTTTAATACTTATTTTACTACCATTTTTATACTTGGTGCACCTATGCAAAATCTTAAGACCACAAAATAAGTAAGGATAAAATAATGATGCAGCTAAATATACAGTATGGTTCCTCCAGGTACATTTCATCAACTGGATAACACCTTCGACTTCCTCCTGAGGACAGTTTCCTTTAGGCTTTGGGCTTCATGTCATTTGTCTTGCTATTTTCATCAAGCACCATGCTCTCAGGGTAGTAAGAAATGGACAGCATATGATCCTTTTAAGGAATGGCAGTGATCCTTTTAAGGAATGGCAGTGAACCATCAGACTATGTACAATTTAACTTGAGAAGTATTTTTTTTTTCTTAATGATATAGCCATTAACATGATCAAGGCAATAAGCAAAACATATCCAACCAAGAGCAAATATTAGATCATTCTATTCATACAAGTGTGCAAAAGACAGGGCAGACAGTTTTTTTTAAATAGGCTATTGGTGACTTGGGAGGTCAGGTTTTAAATTGAACCATTTAAAAATTAATGTAAGTTTATGGCCAAATTTGGGCATTCAGCACATTATAAAATCCAGAAACATTTTTGTCAATTTATCTGTCTGTGTTTAAAAGCTGTAAATAAAGCCAGGACTTGTGAGCGGGCCATCTGTGCCAGCACCTGTTTGAGGCAAATCTGATGTCTTCTCTTTGCAATCTGAATTTTTAATTGTTTCCCATAATTGAACTTCTTTGCAAGTTTTTATTGCACTAAGAAAAATGAAAAAGGGAAATGAACCAGTTGAGAGTACTCCAAAATTGCTTTTGTCAAGAGGGAGACATTTAGAAATGTATATTATCAAACTGACCAAGTCTCACCTCCTGTTTCTTTTAATGACTTAGTGCCCTGTTTTAAGAGCCAATATTCCTGCAGGCTTGGCTAAATGACGTGAGAAGAATGTATACAACTGGCACTCAATTGCCTGGGCCCAAACAAGGGCCTGACTGTAATGCCAAATCAGTGAGAACTGACAAGAGACTGGTAATACATTGTAAACTCACATTCCTTTAGCTTCTCACGAGTATGTAGCTACCAAGACTTTATCACTGATGTCATGGCTCAACACTAAAGTGAGTACGAGAAGTCAGCTGCTGCTCAAATACTAAGATGCTGGTAACTAGCTTTCTCCAACAGCTTCTCTCTCTCTGCTCCCCTCAGCATGTCAGTGTAGTATCTGTTGGGAACAAAATCTGGAAACTCCCTTTTGCATACACAGCCTCCACTAATGCTGAGCCTCCTCATTAAGGGGACGATGGAATGGAGCCTGGCACATACCAGCAAAGAACCTGGCTGCAAAGACAGGCATGAAAATGCAATGCCCATAGAGACTTGGCACCTGTGCTTTAGCAAAGCCTGATTGGAGCCATCTGGCTGCTCACCCTCATGAAAACTGGGAGGCTCACAGCATGCATTACTTTTACTGGCAAATTCTAACATTTTGATTTGTTGGGCCTTCGGTGTTTTGTGCAGGAAGAGACACAAACTGTAACCCTTTCTTATTACTTTTTTTTTCTTCATAAATTTACTCCAAACATCAAATTTTAAAAACTTGTTCCCAAAGTTGGAACTGAACTTTTCATAATTAGACCACAGTAATGATATATTGTGTGCATCTTTAAAAAATGCTTTCATTTTTGTCCTTGATGCTTGAGCTACAAAATAAACAGCTTTGCTAGCATCTTACAAATTTTAAATCATGTTTGCCACGAACAAGGTAGAATCTTGTTTATATCATACTTGATGACAAAAGCTATGCCTCTAAAGATTTTTGAGTGATGGTTTCCAATATCTGGATTGTGTTATGAATCAAAAATTTTGCTTAATGATTCATGTTCCCCTTGGAAATCAACTTGTTCAAAGACATCCATCCTAAATCTACTCAAGTGAACGTGTCTCTTTTTGACTCATGCAAACAGATCAAGGAAACCTCTCCAAAAAAATGCTTTTTCAACAATAGTATTAAGAGGAGAAGAAGTTTATTTATGTTAAAATTGTATGATTTGGGGGGGAATGCAATGTTGTATGTTTAAATAGTTATCAAGCACTTACTATGCACTCCCACTATTATTTCACCAAGAAATTTTACCTAATATTATATAGTATTTCACCTATAAACCCTTGAGATACATTGCATAGAAATCTTCATTTGGAAAGCCAATAAGATAATCAACAGTCTGCCATGTTTGGTGTGTATTCCTGCAAATAAAGAATAGCCACCAGGGGGCTGAGGTTGTAGCTCAGTGTTAGAGCACTTGTCTAGTACTTTTGAGGCACTAGCTTCCATCCTTGGCAAGACATAAAAATAAATAAAATAAAGGTATTGTGTCCATCGACACACAAACACAAAAAGAACAGCTACCAGTAATGTTTTGAACAACCAACAATAAAAATTAATTTTAAAAAAAGTAGAACTACCATATGATCTGATAATGCCACTTTTTAATATATATATTCTGAAATAAATATTTGAAGGGGAAAAAAAAAACAGCTACCAGAGCTCTTCAACATCTCATGATTGCACAAAATAAGAGAACTGGACTCATTAATGTGTGGGAAATAAATTATGGTTGAGGAAGCTTATTCCCCTTGTAGTGTAATTATCATGTTGCTATTAGGCACACTGGATCCTCCATTGATTATGCTTGTGCAAGTTATTTTACATTTCTGAGTTTCAGGTTTTTCATCTTCAAATGAAGATTATTTACATATATTAGAAATATGGTAGACAACAATGCCTGGAATATATCCAGTATGTACAAGGTGCTTAAATAATGGGAGGTTATCATTAACAGAATGATGTTTCCTGTGCTCAACAGTCTGAACCATGTTGGAAAACACTACAGACAGCAATTTTGGCCTAATTCAAATTCAACTTTAATATCTGAAATCAGAATGCCAAAAAGATATCTGTACTCCCATGTTTACTATAGCACTATTCACAATATCCAAGTTATAGAATTAACCTAAGTGTTTATCAATTGATGAGTGGATAAAGAAAATGTGATAAACATCAACAAAACAGAGTACTGTCAGTCCTATTTAAAAAAAAGAGGAAATTTTTGGTTTGGGGGGGAAACTGTTAAGCCAAACACAGAAAGAAAAATATCACTTGTCTCACTTATTACATGTGGACTCTGAAATAATAGCTCATAGAAGCAGGAGGTAGAACAGTGCTTACCAGAAGCAGGGGAGTTGAAAAAATGGGGAGATGTTGGTCAAAGGGTACAATGTTTCAAGTAAACAGGAGGAATACATGATAAGTATTTGAGGTGATGAATAATACCTTAATCAGCTTGATTCAATTATTCTACCTTGGATGCATATGTCACAGCATCACTTTGTATTCCATAAATAAATACAAGTATCATTGTCAATATCCACTAAAAACTAAATGCAACTTTAACCTCAAAATGTGATTTTTAAGAAATCAGGTTCACACACCAGTAAAGATCTTCTTTTTGTCCCTTGTACTGAAACAGGGTTCAAGCAGTGCAGGCATGCTTAATTACTCTTGGAAGACTAACATCCTCTCCCCTTTCTTCTTTTAGGAAGACATAATCAGGAGTCCACCCGGCTCACATCCTCATCATTCCTCACTCTTCCCTCTCCTCCCTCTCCTCTTCTCTCTATCGCTCTTGTTCATAGAGATCAGGACATGGTCCCAGATCTGCACCTCCTCTCCCATCTACTCTCAACACAAGATGAGGCTGGGCAGTTGAAGACTTTGCAAGGGTGGCTCTCAAGTTTTGCAAGATTTACTCTGGGTTGGCAGCAGCAAATCATTCAGTGTCCCTTAAATACACGATTTTTTTCCTGGAAAGGGAGAATAAAGAAGAGTGCTTGTATTTGGTAGGATAAGACAAAGAGAATCATTCCAGTTCCTTTCCTCTACCCGCATTCTGGCTGTATAAAACAGACTGACAATTAGTAAAATTAAAAAACATGTTCATCTCATGGTGACATCCTGCTGTACATACATCAGTTATTGATGGCCAAGAACTGTCATTGCTCACACATACTTATTAGTCTTTCTACCCTAAATTAAAAATGCTATAAAGTTCTAAGTGTCAACACATTAAACATTTTTTAGTAAATGTAAAGTTGATAACAAAAATAACACTATTAAAAAACTGCAGGAATGTTTTCATATTGGAGTGACATGGGACAAAATACAGAAAACAAAACAATGGTGTTGAATTGAAACTCTGTCCTCAAATTTAAATCTGAAGGTCATGAAATTTTTCCCTTAAAATATTTCTGAATAAGTTGGTTCTGATAAAGGAATCTCGTGTACTTCTTAATGAATACTTTTCACAAAGATATCTCATTTAATTCTGGTTATACACAATGAATAAGATATTACTACCTACCCTATTTTACAGATACAAAAACTAAGGCTTAACCAACCCCGATGCCCCTCAATAGATGAATGGATAAAAAAAATGTGGCATTTATACACAATGGAGTACTACGCAGCACTAAGAAATGACAAAATCATTGAATTTGCAGGGAAATGGATGGCAGTAGAGCAGATTATGCTAAGTGAAGCTAGCCAATCCCTAAAAAACAAATGCCAAATGTCTTCTTTGATATAATGAGAGCAACTAAGAACAGAGCAGGGAGGAAGGACAGGAGGAAAAGATTAACATTAAACAGAGTCATGAGGTTGGAGGGAAAGGGAGAGAAAAGGGAAATTGCATGGAAATGGAAGGAGACCCTCATTGTTATACAAAATTACATATAAGAGGTTGTGAGGGGAATGGGAAAAAAATAAGAAGAGAAATGAATTACAGTAGATGGGGTAGAGAGAAAAGATGGGAGGGGAGGGGAGGGGAGAGGGGATAGTAGAGGATAGGAAAGGTAGCAGAATACAATAGTTACTATTATGGCATTATGTAAAAATGTGGATGTGTAACTGATGTGATTCTGCAATCTTTGTAATGTTTTGAATAACCAATTAAAAAAAAACTAAGGCTTGGGGAGATTATATATATCCCTCAAAATCATGCTGCTACCAAATATTAGCAAGATTTGCATAAAACCTTTGGAAAAAGATAGCATCATGACTTCTAGAAAAAGATAGTGAAGTCGGCCTTTGGTGTTAAAACCAGCACTCACTAGTGTTGTGTCTCTTAAGCCAGACTCTCTGTTGCCTTCAAGAACAGAACAGACTAGCAAACACTAAGAAGGAATGCCCTTTAGAAAAATGAGTTATTGTTTAAAAGATTTGAACAGTTTTGATCAAGAAGATCAGTCACTGCCTGGAGGAAAGAAAGTAAAGTAAGAAGAGTGCCTGATGAGTAAATGAGAAATTTGTTTATAATAATAAACATAACAGCTACTGCTGTTAAGGAATAATCTCTTTTGGACATGTTTCTAGACACTTTCCATGGATTGGTTAATTTATTCTAAAGTTGGGAAGAGGTTGATCATTCCTGGGGTCTGGCCAGAACATTTACATGTGCTATGCAAATGCATGGGAAATTAGAATCCAGAACAAAACAGATATCTGCTGCTGGTTTTCAGAAGGAGCTGACTAATACACAGAAAGGCACCTGGGAAGACAACTCTCATCTTAAGATGCTATGGGCCTCAAGATGCAAAATGTCACCTGTCTCATCTCAGAAGCATGATGGCCTGCCTCAGAGGAGCAGAACCTTTGAAGGAAGTTAGGGAAATGCCTGCCTACCCATTGATTCAGGGACATGTCTGAATTTCAGAGTCCAGAGCAGGGGTGGTGGAATAAGCAAAGTAGAACAACCCAGCCAGAGACAACAAGGGCTAACTGGAATCTAAAGCCCAGACCAAAAGCTAAGAATTGCTAAAGGGACTGAGAAAGCTGCCAAACCTGGCAGTGATCCCAGCCAGACCCAACATGTGCCAATGTCAAGGCAGTTGATCTAGTATTCAAACCAAATAGTTCGAATAGATCTAACCTCAATCAGATCCAAAGCAACAAAAGCCTTACTAATCCTACTTCCATTTCTATGAAGCCTAGAATTACTACTAACAACAACAACAACAAAAAAGCCCTGGTTTCTTTCTATTGTTTGTTCTGCATTGTTAACCACTGTTTCTGTAGACAACAGCAATAGAGAACCCTTTTTAAAATACCTGAAGTATTCTATGCCTATGTCAAAGCAAACGCAACGGGAAAGAATTAGGAAGCAGCTCCTGCCTGGTAGGTAACCTTGAAAGAAGAGACCAGGTTCAGGAGTAAGTGGAGGCAAAAACTGGTAAGACCAAGGAGATCACATTTCTCACATTGACAGAAAAAAAGGGGGAGGTGGTAATTTGAAGATAAAACTCAGAGGGGTCCAATCAGGAGCAGGCCATGGGCCCCTATATATACAAAAGAGACCCTATCCAGGAAAAGCCAGGGAGAAGCAGCATGATCCCTAGGAGCCACCACCCTGCTAGGAGCTGGCACCTTCTCCAACCCCTGATCTATTTGATAGGGCCCATGAATTCCCAGAGTGGTTTAGGGTCCACAATAGCCATTGAGCCAGGAGTAAAACCAATGAAGGAGACAGACCATTCTGTAAGACAGCTTCCTTTCTCCTTTGCTAACAAATGGGTGTTGCTATCACTTACTAAAAGGCATAGGAAATAAATCAGGACTATATCCATGAGTTTCCTCCCAGTAGTAAGCTACAGAGCAGGTATCATTCCAGAATCCATTCTGACTCATGAAATCTTTCCTAATCATGCTTAAATATATTGTGTGTTACTATGTATTATTAGTATTCTAAACATTTACATAATGTCATTTCATTTGTCATTTCATCGTGTGTTTTATAGACATTGAAACTAAGTACTAAATTACCTTTTTTATTAGAAAAAAGAAACAACTTTTCACTAATAAAAAATGAAGTTATTAAATTGGATTGAAAAAAAGGAAATTCACAATCTGGGTCTGATGGGATGACTAATACACCACTTCTCAAAAGACTTCTGTACTCCCAGACCATGGAGCGCTGGGAAGTGATGCACAGTAGCAGACCATTTTATAGTATTTCTACTGTACAGACACAATAATAGATGGAAATTACCTCAAGAGTACAGATCACAATAAAATATAGTGAAATAAGTTGGAAGTGGTAAATTTGAGTATTTATTACATGAGTTTTTAATATAGTTATTTAATTACATGTTTACATAATTTAATTTTTAATAGAAGCTGTATTTAACCAGTGTGCAAAATTTTTATAACAACTGGCTCTTCTGAGTAGATAAGAGCTGGCTCTAGCACACCTCTGGGAAATGAAAAAATTCCCGACTCTGAAGTATCTCCATAAATTTCAGCTATTTATCACACTGTTGCTCGCATAAAGCTGACTATATCACTGGGTCTATTTTCCAACCTGTTCTAGAAGACCAAGGTGACTTCAGTTTATCTAGACTTTACATGAGGATATTAGAATATAGCTCCAACTACAATAGGCATAAGATTCAGGCTTAAATAGCAGCAACAGTTATATAATTCTTTATTTTAAAAGTTTATTCTAAGAACATTTTGTAGTTGTTAAAGATATTAAGTGATTAAACTCCAAGATATAATAAAGGCAACTGTGTAAACTTGCACGTTTAGAACAAGCATCTTTACAAAGCCAAAAATTTGCCATCTGATAATTTATAATAATGTACTTTGGAGGCACATGAAATTCATTGCTATAGAATCTCTCAAAGCCAAATCTTGCCTGTGATATTTTTAAAGGAGTTGGATAACACAAAGGCCAATAATAATAGGTTTTAAAAGACCTAATGGTATCCCATGCTTCAGGGTGTAAGGTGATCCGTTGAAGAGCCAGAAAGGAACTGCCTGCCCTCCCTATTGCTTTCTGCCCAGCACATATAACATTTCATAAGTGAAAAGGTGAATGACAAAGGCAATTTCAACTTTCCTCTGAAGTACAGAGATCTACTGATAAAATGAGGAGCCGTATCAACTCACTAGCTGTGTTCCACATCCAAATACTGTGGAAGGTCAGTACTAATATCAGGACCGATTTCAAGCTACCACGAGACACTGGCCTCCAAAATTCATCTGTTTGTAATTTTGACTCTTCCTGCAGTTCCAAGAACTGCAGTGGTAGAAAGCATCCTCACAGTACTCACCCTTCCTCTTTTCTTCACAAATACAACGACATTTGAAAACACAACATACTTTTTTACCTCTTTATACTCTTACCTCTTTATACCACCAACCCCACAATTCAAAAAAAAAAAAAAAATAACAAAAACTCCCAATTGTTTAAATTTCATTTTATGTGAGAAAGAGTATTATTATATATGATATACAAGAGGGACTTCAACTTGAATTGCCTTAATTTCAAAAATATGAGTTGTTTAAAATGAAATACATTTTAACATCAGCTGTTAACCTTTTCAGTTATTAAACAACCTTTTTCTTCAAAAACCATTTTTTACAAAACCAGAAATAAAGTGAAGACACACAAAAACCAAAACATTTCCTGTCAGCAGCAATATTCCAGGTAACAGTAGAACCATTAAATTGTAGTAGGAATGCTCCAGGTTAGATTACCTTTTGTGATTTTTTTTTTTTTAAATAGGGATTGAACCCTGCGGCACTTAACCCCTGAGCCACATCCCCAGCCCTATTTTGTATTTTATTTTGAGACAAGGTCTCGCTGTGTTGCTTAGGGCTTTGCTAAGTTGCTGAGGCTGGCTTTGAACTCGTGATCCTCCTGCCTTAGCCTCCCAAACCGTTGTGAAATTTCTTTACAAAGAGCATTTCTATTCTATTTATTTGTTTGTAACCAGTTTCTCTTAAGAAATATAACTGAGAAAGTTCATTTGTAGTAAGCTCTCTTCCAACTATTTACATTAACACTAAGTCAGAAAACCCCATTTCTGGAAGCAGAGTGGCTGAGCTGGAATTTGGTCTACACAATTCTCTCAATCCACCTTTTCCATGACAACATGTTCATGTTCTGAAAGTGCAACTGAACACAATTAAATAGAACCTCCCATATCTACTCATTTCTCTTGACACTAAACAAGATAGGCAGAATGGAAGTACAGACCTAGTTCTACCACCCCAGTGCTTAGCAACTCTGCCCACCACACCTTCATTTCCCATGCTTCATGGAAATTAAATTCTCCTTTCTCAGGCTGCACCCAATCATGAAATTTATTTAAAACAAAGAGAATAATCCAGAAGATAGCACTTTTAAAAGGAAACTCTCATAAATGCAATAAAGTATGAATAGGACATAGTGCCTTCCCTACTGTTATATAATTGGGTTAATAACCCATCCTGAATACTTATTTTCCCATGATTATAACCTATGAAAAGAGAAGTTGTTTTTTTTTTTTAAGTAGCAAAAAAATTATTGAGTCTTACTTTACGAAGTGATCATTTATAGGCTGGATGCTGTCACACACCAAGAAAACACCTCATTACATGAGATTTCAAGGCATTTATCATATCTTACTATATTCTCCTAATTCTGGTAAACCATCATGTTGAAAAATACTACCTAAAGTACTCAAGATATATAAGCTTCCTGATGCATCTGAAATATGTGGTTGGATCATCATAGTTATTACCAAACCATATCAGTCCATCAGAAGAGATATATATATGGAGCAAGCCAGGCACCATGGCTTTTTCAGCCTACAGTAGCAGTGAAATCCTTCCAGCAAGTCTATAAACTGCCCCCCTGGATAAAAACTATCATGAGATGACTGTGGCACATGAACTTGGAAAAGGAAGAAATGTGGAGGAAAAGATGACGAGAAGTGGAAGAAAGGTGAGACAAGTAAGAGAAAGCAGCAGCCAGTGGCCCTGCATTACCATTATCAGGGCTGGTAAACATCCTACTTGCACTGGAGACTGTCTTCCCAATGTCAGCCAGAGACCGGAGGTTGGATTTCTTGGTTTGATGACGGTGCTTCCGGAGCAAAGTATAGGTCACCTTATCCTTAAGGTCAGGTTTCAAGAGGCCTGTCTCAATCTGATGGTCAACAATCATCTCTAATACAAAAAGAAAGTGAAACAAAAATAAAACTTAGTCATGAAACATGAATTTTTTACTCCAGCTTCATGGTTGTCACCCTCAAATTTAATATCAATGTGTTAACTTCCTACTTTATGTAAAGGATAAAGATACAAGGTACAATGATACTGGTTTTAATGAGAGTTAAAAATATTCTAGTAATAATTGTATGTTTGGGAAGATAAAATTATCTTGTTCATTATCCTTCATCCAAGTTGAGTGATTTCACATAAATTACATTCTACTTCTATGAGTTAATAATTTACATTTTCATCTAAAATAAACTGGAAAATTTTCATGCACTATTATGTGTTAAAAATATTAATGGTATGAAAAACTTAAGAATGTGTAAATTTAAAAGTAAGATTAAACCTTAATTTTTTTAATTTTTAAAAACTTTTAAATCTATTTTTCCAAATTCTCCTAAGAGGTTACGTTTTCTTTACAAGAAAACGAGAGAGAGCTGGGTCTGGGGCTCAGTACATGTGAAGTACTAGGTTCAATCCTTAGCACTGCATAAAAATAAAACAAAGGCACACTGTCCATCTACAACTACAAAAAAATTTTTTTTAAACAAGAGAAAAGAAAACAATAGTTTCTTAATATCAAATCATATGAACACCAATTAATTAAACAAAAGAGTAACCTTGAAATTATCCCTTAGTCTCTTCTAAGGCAGGCTTATTCTTACTGTTTAGATCTAGCTAAAGCCTTATCAATGTATTTCCATTGGCCATGTTAAAGTATAACCTAAATAAAATTTTCTGTGAAATTTTATTCAGTTTATTCTTTAAATATCTTACTTTAAATAACAGTCTTACTAAGACTTTTAAATATTTTAGTTTTACTATGAAAAAAATTAAAATTACTCCCTAGGTCACTCTGCAACACAACAAATTATTTTTTTCCCATTTTTTATCAGAACATTATAGTTGTACATTATGGTGAGATTTATTGTTACATATTTGTGCATGCATGCAATGTAACAGTATAATTTGGCCAATATCATTTGTCAGTATTTCCCCCTTCCTTCCTCCCCCCAACCCCGCATCCCTTTCCTCTACTGTATCAGAAAATAAGAAATCCTCTTTCTCACAAGTAAAACATGTTAATAGTATAACATAAATGTATCCAGGTACATCTTACTTTAACATCTACATGACAGGATATTTTATTTCTACCCTGAATGAGACTGAAGACCAAAAAAATCACAAAATCTGTGCAATATTGGCAGGAAGTTACCTCACTACAAGCAAATAGTGTTCTGCACTGAGCCAGAACAACATATCCCATACCAACATTTTTGGATACATAGATGCATCTAACACATATCCATATTCTCCTCTTGAGCAAGCTTCTCAATATACAAAAGTAAAAAGAGAACAAGTTATTCTTCTGCAAAAGTTTGACAAGAAAACTAATGGGTCCTAGTTGGATAATAGCATCTCCCACGATTCCCACCCCTGTAAAGAGAAGTTGCAGATTTCAAGGGGCTTTTCTTGGGCATAATTGTACTTCTCATAATCCATCTTTATAGCAAGTTCTCACAGATTTGGTCTCACAGTCTATAGAAAGAAACTGACATTTACAATGCACAATCAATTATTTGGAAGTCAAGCAGAGGCTAACTCCAGGATTTTCCATCATATGCCTTACACAGATGCCATAAATGTCATGTAACACTGGACCACTTGGTAGGATGCCTGGGCAAGACAGGAAGAGTTTCTCTTGTGGATGTTTTGGGTTGACAGTGGCCTTTAGCTCTGAGTATTTTTAACTACACAAACCCCACTCAATAAAAATCTCAGAACTGATCCTATAATTACAATTATCCCTCTGTTGAACGGTAAAATAATTAGGTGCCTACAGAACACAACCCTTGTTCTTTCCCTTTAAGCCTTGTTCCATGTGGAAAGTCCATTTTACAGAAGAACCATAAAATTTAAAAAAAAAAAAAATTAAAAGAAAAAAAACAGCCTAGCATATCAGCTGCAAGTGTTATCAAACTCCTACTCTAATTCCAGGGTTGTGGATTAAAGTGTTTCTTATCTACCATTCCTGGCAGAGCCTCCCTCTATTCTTGCTTTCCCTTAAAATCACAAACCAATCCATATGCATACACAGCCTTCCCTGTTACTAATGTCTGGAAATCACCAGTTAGAACAGGTTAAAACATCTGTGTGGCTTATGCCCTTCATTAAGTTTCCATTAAAATGGTCCACATTATAGGAATCTCTTTAAACATAAACTACGAAACTTTTCAAAGGAAAGTGGGGGCAGTAACAGTTTACAGCTACCACTGAAATTAAGCCTTCAGTGTTCAAAATCCCACAGACGCTACCAATTGGGAGAAAAAGTGCCAACTCCAGATGATAGCAGAGCTGAAAGCTGAGCAAGAGTTCAAGCTCTTAGACAAAGACACATCAAGGAAAAAACACTTCAGACCAATATCCCTGATGAACATAGACACAAAAATGCTCAATGAAATTCTGGCAAATTGCATACAAAGATGTATTAAAAAAAAAATAGCGTACCACAATCAAGTGGGATTCATCCCAGGGATGCAGGGTTGGTTCAACATATGGAAATCAATAAATGTAATTCATCATATTAACAGACTTAAAAACAAGAATCATATAATCATCTCAATAGAAGCAGAAAAAGCATTTGACAAAATACAGCACCCCTTCATGTTCAAAACACTAGAAAAACTAGGGATAGTAGAAACATACCTCAACATTGTAAAAGCTATATATGCTAAACCCAAGGCCAGCATCATTCTAAATGGAGCAAAATTGAAAACATTCCCACTAAAAACTAGAACAAAACAAGGATGTCCTCTTTCACCATTTCTATTCAACATCATCCTTGAAACTCTAGCCAGAGCAATTAGACAAAAGAAAGAAATTTAAGGGATACAAATAGGTAAAGAAGAATTCAAACAATCACTATTTGCTGATGACATGATCCTATAGATCCCAAAAAATTCCACCAGAAAACTTCTAGAACTAATAAAATAATTCAACAAAGTAGCAGGATATAAAATAACACTCATAAATCAAATGCATTCCTATACATCAGCGATGAATCCGCTGAAGAGAAATTAGGAAAACTACTGCATTCACAATAACCTCAAAAAATAAAAAATTAAAAAATACCTGGGAATCAATCTAACAAAAGAGGCGAAAGACCTCTACAATGAAAACTGCAGAACACTAAAGAAAGAAACTGAAGAAAACCTCAGAAGATGGAAAGATATCCCATGCTCCTGGATAGGCAGAATTAATATTGTCAAAACGGCCATACTACCAAAATCCAATATGATTCTGCAACATGTACACTCAGAAAAATGAGAAATTACATGCCATCTATGTATATCAAAGTGCATAAATGCATTCTACTGTCATGTATAACTAATTAAAACAAATTTAAAAAAAAACTAAACAGTTCAATGCAATTCTTATTAAAATCCCAATGACATTCTTCATAAAAATAGAAAAGGCGGTCATGAAATTTATTTGGAAAAATAAGAGACCCAGAATAGCTAAAGCAATCCTTAGCACGAAAAGTGAAGCAGAAGACATCCCAATAACAGACCTTAAACTACAGAACTATAGTAACAAAAACAGAATGGTACTGGCACCAAAATAGACTTGTAGACCAATGGTACAGAATAGAGGACACAGAGACAAACCCATGTAAATACAGTTATCTCATACTAGACAAGGGTGCCAACAACTTTCACTGGAGGAAAGATAGCCTATTCAACAACTGGTGCCAGCAAAACGGGAAATCCATATGTGGCAAAATGAAATTAAACCTCTACCTCTCACCCTGCACAAAAATCAACTCAAAATGAATCAAAGACTTAGGCACTAGAACAGAGACCCTGTGGCTAACAGAAGAAAAATTAGGCCCAAATCTTCACCATGTCGGCCTAGGATCTTACTTCCTTAACAAGACTCCTAAAGCATAAGAAGTAAAATCAAGAATCAATAAATGGGATGGATTCAAATTAAAAAGCTTCTTCTCATCAAAGGAAACAATAACCTGAGGAGAAAGCCTACAGATTGAGAGGAAATCTTTTCTACATCACCTCTAATAAAGCGTTACTCTCTAGAATATATAAAGAACTCAAAAAACTTAACACCATAAAAACAAATCACCCAATCAATAAATGGGCTAAGGAACTTAACAGACACTTAACAGAAGAAGAAATACAATTGATCAACAAATATATGAAAAAGTGTTCAAAATCTCTCACAATTAGAGAAATGAAAATCAAAACTACTCTAAGATTTCATCTCACTTTTGTCAGAATGGCAATCATCAAGAATATAGTCAATAATAAATGTTGATGAGGATGTGGTAAAAAAGGTATACTCATACCTTGCTGGTGGGACTGCAAATTGGTGCAGCCACTATGGAAAGCAGTATGGAGATTCCTCAGAAAATTGGAAATGGAACCACTATTTGACCCAGCTATCCCACTCCTTGGTTTATACCCAAAGGAATTAAAACATCAATGTTTGTGGCAGCTCAATTCTCAATAGCTAGACTATGGAACCAACCTAGGTGTCCCTCAATAGATGAATGAATAAATATAATGTGGTATATATACTCAATGGAATATTACTCAGCTTTAAAGAGTGAAATTATGGCATTTGTCAGTAAATGGTTGAAGTTGGAGAATATCAACTTATTCTCCAACTTGAATTATCAACTTATCAATATCAATAAGTGAAATAAGCCAATCCCACAAAACCAAAGGCCAAATGTTTTCTCTAATATGCAGATGCTAATTCACAAAAAGGTAGGGGGCACGAGGGAAGAACAGCATTACCTTAGATTAGGTAGAGGGAAGTGATGAGAGGGGAAGAGAGGGGAGATGTGGGGCTAGGAAAGATAGTAGAGGCAAAAAAAAAAAAACAATAAAACCAGTTTTTTTGACTCACAGTTTAGATCTTTCTCCAGGTCACATGTTTTTATTTAGATTTAAAAAGCAAACTCTAGACAAGAAAAGAATCAATACATGCAGAACTTTTGCAAACCAAGAGAAAGATGTGATGCAACAGAAAAATGGCCAAAGGTCACAAATGACTTCTTAAAAGCAATACGAAGGGCCAAAAAATATGCAAATACTCAACTTCAAGATTAAGAAAGACAATTTAAACAAATTTATGCAAATTAAACCAATAATGAGGTATTTTTTAATCTACCAAAGTGATACAAATTAAAAAGACAAATCAATCCCTCATGGTATGAAGGGTGTATGCAGCAGGCAATTTTATGCATTAATGATAAAGTGACTAGGACACTTTCTTAAAGATTGTTTCACAAATACATATCAAAACCCTTGAATATGTTCAAAGCTTCTGAATATTCTACCATTAGAAATTCATACCAAGAAAATAATCTAACAATTTAACAAAACTATAATACCTTTGCTTCTTTTCTTTACAATAAAAAATTTGAAGGCAATTTAAATATCCAATAATAGATTATTAAATACTGTGTGATAATACTGTGTAATTTTAATACATTAAAATGACATTCAAATTTAATGACATGGAAAAATATTGTTATGTTTTAAGTTTAAGAAAAGACCAATTAAAATGAGGCAGTATGTGGACTGGGGTTGTAGCTCAGTGGTAGAGCGCTTGCCTCACATGCTTGAGGCACTGGGTTCGATCCTCAGTACCACATACAAATAAGAAAATAAAATAAAGATTTTTTTAAAAAATGAGACAGTATGATTCTCCTTTGTGAAATAAATTATAGATGCATAAACAGTTGCAAATAAAAAATGCTGAGACGCAGGTACAGTGGTGCATGCCTGTAATCCCAGCAAGTTGGCAGAGCTGTAGCCAGAGGATCACAAGTTCAAGATCATTCTTAGCAACTTAGCAAGACTCTGCCTCAAAAAATAAAAAGGCATGGGGATACAGTTCAGTAGTATCTGAACTATATTTAGTACCTTTACTAAAATAAATAATGTGTGTGTGTGTGTGTGTGTGTGTGTGTGTGTGTGTATAAATGAAAAGAAGAGAAAGCAGGCAAGCAACCTGAGAAGATAGATCTGAAAATTAGTTGAGTGGATATTTCTATTTTTGTGGGTTACATTTTTCTGTATTAGTTTAAAATAAGCATATATTGGTTTTGTAATTAGAAGAAACAATAGAAATAAAGTCATTTTGAAAATATAAAAAGGTGTGAAAAGCAAGAAGCAACAGAACTCACACATCTGCCAACATGCACAGCTCAGGAATGCCTTTACATACAAAATGAGCTCCAAAAATAGAGGTACATTTCCCTGATCCATTTTTTATCATAATAGAATACCTGAAATGGCTTATAATGTTTTTAACTTAGAAGGAAAGGAAAATTCCCACGGACTTGGCTTCAAATATGAATGACACTCGTTAAATGTAGAATTATGATGATGATGCTAATAATAAAATTATTAAAATAATCCATGAAAATGATGTTTTACCCTTTATGATACTTTTTAAAAAGATAAGTTTTTCTATTAGCATGCAGAAGGGGTTCTTCATGGAAAAAGCACATAGAGGTCCTGAGAAGAATCAAAATTAGGCTGAATTTTTGTTTCTTTTTTTGGTAAGTATGAGAAGTGACACCTGCTTAAATAGTCATCCACCACTCATAGCCCCCATGCATCTCAAGGCCCCTCCTATGGCACTGCCTTTGAGCTCAGGGTGGGAAGCCTCTGAGAGGCAGACTAATGAGACGTGGTAGCTGGTGGACTGCAAAGAAGAATAAGCAGTATACTATTTTTTTTATATTTGCTATCATAGTTGCTATTAGTTTTTCATCTTATTTTTGAAATAAAATTGGAGTGTGGGGGGAGATGCATCTTAAGACTTAGCTGTGAATAATTTTCAACTGAAAATTATAGCATGATTCGGGATTTGGTAACAACTCTATTTTACCCTCTGCTAGAAAGGATTTTTTTTCTTAACTAAATGACTATAACTCTTCAAATTACTCTTCCATCTTCTGTCATTTAAAACTAGATAAAATAGGACCTTTTATTCTTCATGTTTTACCCTCCAGAAGGTTTTGATTCTCTCCAAGGATCTGTAAGTCTTTGTTGTTAGCCAGTTATACTCTTTCAAGCAAGCTTTCTTCCCATGCCTGCAAAACCAGCCTCTCCCCCTTTCTCCCTTTGTTTTGCTCATGACGTGTGATTTGCCTCTGAACTCTATGTCTGTATTATTAGCTCCAGAATGACAGCGCTGGCTCTCTGCCTACTTGCCCCAGGGACTGTGGAGCAAACATATTAGTGAAGGATGATACCTCAAAATGACCCAGTGGTGTCTAATTTTAACATGTAATGACAATTTTTAAAGTAAATGCATGGAGGTTAGGGAAAAGGTTCACAGCTGATAATAAAAGGTAATGGAAAATTAATGCAAGAACATAAAATGCTTCGATTAACCATTCTCAAATGCAGTAAATATCAGAAGTTCTTTCTGTGGCCATTGGCTAAAGAGGTTCCAATTTAATGTGGAATCTGTCTTCTACTACATGTAAAGGGGTCAATTAGCTGCTGAAGACCAGAAGCTCCTTAAGCTCTTTCTGGTGCTGAAGACCCCAAAGACAGCTTTAAAGAAAAGCTCCCATGTGTAATTCCACTTTGACTTTCATCTCCTGTTGATCAGCTCCAGGCACAGTCAAGAAACTCTTCAACCATTTCCAGCTCTGTCTACCACACCATTTGGAATCTTTTCTCCTGCTCATGAAGTCCCCGAGCATCTATTTAACCTGACTCAGTCTTCACTCAGCCCCCTGCCAGGTGACATGTAAAAAGATCTAGATAAGTAAATTGTAACAAATACACTAATGATCTCATTTTATTCTCATAACAACTCTGAAAGGTCCCCCTTCATCCTGCTTTTATAGATTAGTAAGACTGCATAAGAGTTAAGTTACTTGCTTTATCCTTGGTCATCCATGCCAGCAGAGGTAAACTTTAATTAAAGCCCCCTGCCCTTCATAAGCTTTCTCTATACACAGCTAAAAAGCTTGACATCCAATGCAGAACCCAGACTATTTCCCTTCTTAAAGAAGATTTAAGCTTCATTTTGAAGATGCTGAAACTGAAGTTCACAGAAGCTCCATGCAATGTGTAGGTCAAAGAGTTTTAGAAATCTAGTGTGCAGACTTTTGGTCTGATAAGACCAAAGATGGGTGAGTGATAGGGTCTATTCAAAATATTAACCTTGTGCCAATAAGTGAATTAAATTAATACAAATCTGTAAATAAACAGCACAATCCTAAACATAAGGAAAAATAATGTAAAAAAATGAAAAGCATGAAAGAGAAGATTGGAAAATAAAACTGGAAGAAAATATTTCCAAATGTTAACAATGGTTTTGACTACAGACATATTACAGAAGACATTTTTTTTGGGGGGGGGGACCTGGGATTGAATTCAGGGGCACTTGACCACTGAGCCACATCTCCAGCCCTATTTTGTATTTTATTTAGTGATGGGGTCTCACTGAGTTGCTTAGCACCTTGCTTTGCTGAGGCTGGCTTTGAACTCAAGATCCTCCTGCCTCAGCCTCTCAAGCCACTGGGATTACAGGTGTGTGCCATTGTGCCCAGCTACATTTTTCTTTTCTGACTTTCAACTTTTCTACAATAAACCACACTAATTTCACAATGTGAAAAAAAAAGAGATTGTCATATACTATTCAACTCTACTTCCACTAGTAGGCCTCTGCATTAATGGAGACTCATGACTTGTGAAGGCAAAATAGTAATAGGAACCTAAAACAGTATACTTACCCACCAACTGTGGGAGAGAAGAAGCCTCCCGGTCAAGCATGATCGATCCTTTCTCCATACATGTCCTAAGCTCAAATAAGCTGTGTAGGGACAACGTAGCCACATGGGGCTTACTCCATCTCTCCCCACCTTGTTCCACTTTTTCTTCAAACTTAATCCACCTAGAAAGATGAAAATAGTGAATAATAATTAAAATTGCTTCAACTTCCTCTAGAAATAGCAATGTCAACCCCTCCATTTCCACTCTTACCAGAACTTTCTTTTTTATGTCTCATTTTGTAAAGTTTTAATAGCTTACTCTATCATTTATTGCATTACCTTCTGGAATACACCCAGAGTCATAGACCACTCCTCACCCTACAGTTAGAGAGAATAAAAGTAACCAAAAAGAGACAAAATATCTTTGTTTTTATACCTGCCCACATGTAACCATGAAAACACCAAGAATGATTTTTTTTAAATTTTTTTATTTTTGTATGGTGGTAAGGATTGAACCCAGTACCTCACACATGCTAGGCAAGTGCTCTACCACTGAGCCACAACCACAACCCCCAAGAATGATTCTTTTTTTTTTTTTAAACAATTTTTTAAAGAGAGAGGGAGAGAGAGAGAGAATTTTAATATTTATTTATTTTTTTTAGTTCTTGGCGGACACAACATCTTTGTTTGTATGTGGGGCTGAGGATCAAACCCGGGCCGCACGCATGCCAGGCGAGCGTGCTACCGCTTGAGCCATATCCCCAGCCCCCCAAGAATGATTCTTTAACTAAACTTTTTAAATAAGGTAGAAAAATATGCATCTCAAAATTCTCCATGTGGATAGAACCTACAATGTATAAAAATAGCCACCACCATGAGGATCTTATTGAGACTTCACAAGGCAGGTTCATATAAGGTAAAATATTAGTGATGAACCAATATTTATCTCAAACAGTTGGAAACCCTGATGTGTCAAGTGGTGAAATGAACATAAAGTTTCCCTTTGTTGATGCTTAATGGAGGGTCATCATGTTTGCTGTGTCTTTGTTTATTTCTCAGCTAACAAATGCTCCCTCTCATTGAGATTCTAACAGAAGCTTTAGCCTGCAAGTCTGGTTCCATGTGTGTTTAAAAATACACAAGCTCAGTGAAAAACAGATCTACTCTGATAATAACAGATCTTCTATAAACCTTAGCAATGGAACAAACAGCCATAGCTGCTGCTTTCTAAGACTCCTAGACATTTTGATAATACGGCAATATTCAGAAACAAAAAAGTTCAGGTAGAACAAAGCACATTTGGTAGTTTTTATATCCTATACATTACACATGGACTGTCCTACACTATTAAAGGAAACAGAAAAGCATCTTTGATTGCTATACATCACCATCCGAATGAACACACTGCTTTGTTTTATTCAAACATTCTGAAAGATACTGGATAAAAGAAAGAGGGAGTTAAAAATTGTTTTTTCTACATTTTTCACCCAAAGGTTTAATGATTGAAAAAATGTTTTCCTAGAAAAAGCTAAACACTCACCTAACTCACCAAAGATGAGAACAAAGGGCAGAGATCAGAGGAAACTCTATATAAAGTATTATTTATAGAACTCTTACCAACCCCAAAGGAAAGGGAAACACACATCAGGAGAAACCGAGTGAAAATAGATCAAGTGATCAACCACAAAGCCAGATAATATTTAGAATTTAATCAAGACCAACACAAATATGATTCAGAAGTGTTCTGCCATATTCAAAGACTCTCCCTCCATGCTCCTGTCACGAAGCCCCAAAGAGCCCAACAATTCCTGTGTCAGTGGTAACCCCATCCCAATCTCACTCAATTCTAATACCCCTGCTTTTTCCCCTTTTATCCCACACCCCAAAAAAAGGTAAGCAGTGGAGATTTTTAAATGTTTTCCCCAAGATTTAAAAGGTCAACAACAACACCAAAGAGGTTCTAAAATTCAGAACGAAACCTAGTTTATTTCTACAAGAGTGGTTGACTCATACTCCAGTAAAGAATCAATGAGTCCTAATACTCTTGCATGCGTGTGGGTGTGCATATATGCACACCTGTGATTGAATTAGCACTTCTTCATTTTGGTTTGAATGAGAGCCAGAGAAATAGAAGGGGCTAGGAGAAGGAAAAAAATGACAGTTTTACATCACACACTTATAGAATTCTATGGGTGTAACCAAAACAATAAGAGGTAATTAGGTAATCAGGGTTATTTCAAGAATAATCATTTTATGCAATATGATACATTGGTTAACTTTAGGTATAACACTTTTTCCAACTTGTTCATAAATTCTTTAACCATGTTTTTTGGTAATGGTTGTGGGAACTGTATTTACATCTGAGATTCTAATTTATTGCCCAAGTTCAGACTCCAGTAGACAGAAGATTTCATGGTATATGAAATCAAGTCAGGGTTACATAGAGTTATATAATTTATATAGAGTGTAGTGACTCCTCATTTTCTATTTCTAAGTATATTCTTACTAAATGACAGGTAGATTCTTTGGTGGTAGATTCAAGCCCAAGATGAATGACAAGAATCAACTAGAAATTATTTAAAATGAAATATCTTATATGTCCTCATTACCCTAATATCCTTACTAAATGAGTGTCGCCTTTCTATTAATTTCCATCAACCTGTACTGCTAAACCTGTTCCTTAAAAGAAAACTATGCATCACTGATGTCCAGTATTTGACAGTGGTTCTTTTCTGCCATTACCCTTGCTATGGCATAAATGTTTATGTTCCCTGACATTCATATGTTGAAATCTTACCCCCAAGGTGATAGTATTAGGAGGTAAGCCTTTGGAAGTACTTTGATCAGGAGGGTGGAGTCCTTGTGATTGGGATTAGTGCCCTTATAGAGAGAGTCCCAAGTAGACACATAGCCTCTTCTACTATATGAGGATACAGCTAAAAGGCACTTTACATGAGAAAGTATCACCCCTCAGACACTACGGCTGCTGTGGCCTTGATCTTGGACTTCCCAGCCTTCAGAACTGTGAGAAATACATTTCTGTTATCTATAAGCTACCCAATCTATGATATTATATTACTGCAGCCCAAAAAGGGTAAGCCAATCCTCAACTGCCCAAACAAAATAAATTTAATAAAATTTTTGTTAAAAAAAGAGAAGCAAAATCACTGGATTCCTTTGTGGCCTACCTCTTATGCATTCCTCTCCATAGTTAACAGTGTAAGGAACCTGATTGGACTTAAAATATGAATTTGAAGACACTTTAAAAGTACATTTTAAAAATTAGAAATCGTAAATCCCAACTAAGTTGGACTTACAAAATAGCATTACTCACCCTCCTGGATTATACTAGCCCTTTAGGTCAAGATTTAACCATAAAGGAATGGAAACATAAAGTCTTAAAACTAGCCTTTGCTTAAAATCTACATTCCTAAGGGATAAGTATTATCTCAGCTCAGCAACTACTTCACTTTGCCTTCAGTAAATATTGAGAGCTGTGATGATGTCATATTATAGTACAGCTAACAGCATAACGGAACCCTGGGATAAGGCCTATGAAATTCCTTCAGAATGTACTATCTCAATTGTTCAAGGAACAATTATACTTTCAACATATTCATTTAAGCATAAAAGAATGGTGTGCCCATATTAACAGATTGTTTGCAGATAGTTTCATTCTGGAAACTGCACGCACTATATCTATCTACCTCACATACCAAGGACAAACTTGTAAAAAAAAAAAAAAAAACTGAACACTACAAATTCAAATCAGAAACCATTAAAAAAAAGGCTAAGGCAAAAGACCAAAGTTCAGCCTGAGTGCCAATGAATCTGTAAAGGTGCTTTATAACCATGCAATTATGTTTTTTAAAAAAACAGACGTTTTTATTGTAGAGTGTACTAAAAGCCACTATGTACCCTTCATAATGACTATGAGTAACCATATATTTGGAATAAGTTTCTGACTTTTCCTCTTGTTTCAGTACTTGACATATTACAGGAAAATTAATTTCAAAAGTTGGCTTTTTAAATTCTTGCAATTACAAAACCGTTGTACCCTTGGAGGGGAGTTTATTAGGTGAAGTTTATTTATTCCAAGGTCTTAGAAGAATAATGATAAAGTACTTTGCAGTTTACCACACTTTGAGTGACTGCCAACCAAACAGCATTTCACTCGTTTGTTGAAGAAACAGAAGGTCCACTGGGAATCACTGGATTTTGCAACTTTCCAATCATATGATTAAATATAATTAAGAAAAGACAAGACCTCTAACTTAAAAACCTTCCAGTTTTACAGTGGAAAATAGACACGACCTTTGCACTAGAATATAATCCAACTACATAAAACTATTTAAATGATACTAAATTTCTTGCTAATTAATAAATGCCTCATTACATGTAAAAGAAGTCAATGCTAGTACATACCTGGGATAAATTATGATTTTAAGGAGAATTCTTAAGTTTCTAGATGGACTGTAAAAACTATTGCATATAATTATCTAGATGTAACTACATATAATTACATAGATGATTAGAATTCTCAAGCCTTTTTCTTATAGAAAAAAAAAATGGTCTCAAATGGAATTTCCCAGAGTAATTCAGTACGGAAAGAGAGAGAAAGTGTAGATTGGAAAGAAAGTGATCCATGTCAAAACCCACAGGGTCAGTGTACCTTCTGATGTGTCATGGCCATGACCTTAAATTAGGTTCCCCAGAGGTAAGTCAGGTCAATCAGCAGAAACACAAATAGGTGTTCCCTTGTGCTGTCCCACTGGACATGAAACATCAACACCCTTTCCCTTTGTTGGCTCCTATTTGTTGAAACTGTGATGGCTTTTCTTTTTACCCAGATTTGGCAGTACTGTTTGAGTTATGCTGGATAAGTGATCTTTAACACATATTCACTTAACAGTAGTGAAGTCCAGCACTGTCCATCTGAAAATTTACTGAAGCAAAGTCAAAACACAATAATCACATTTGCAGATATATTCCTAGCTCAAAGAAATAAAGAGTTGGGGGGAGAGGGTGGGGAGTCCCTTCCTCCAGTTGTTGGACCATCACCAAATCTGGGCCACAAATTATTCTTTTTACCCACTTGCTTCATGAACCCACTGGCTGATACCTAGGTTCTTAACAAGAAGCAAGACTTCTGTACCACTTCCAAATGATTTGATTTTAATCACTGCTATCTCACTGAATGTCATTTTTCTAATGAGCAAACACTCAGAAGTACTCTTTTAAAAGAGTCACATTCCTTGCCATTCCATTGATAAGATGCATTTGTGGGGTCTGATAAGTCTATCCTTTGTGCAGTGTTCAACTTGGGTTCTGTTTTGGAAGAGTCGCTGAAAATTCAAAGTTCTAACTTACAGGAAAAAGAAGAACAGAGACAGGATGTGAAAAGATGGGTGGCAGATAACATTGACTGTTACTTTAAACTCCATATAAGTAAAATCTTCTCTTGTTCATAGTACTACATGACTACTGCACCTTATAAGACTTAAATAGGGCATCTCCCCTATTACTGGAAACAATCTCCTTATTGTTTGAGGGACAGAGCCAACCTGAAATTCCTGAAGTAGGATTCAAACCACAGTAATGCTGAGGCTCCATGTAGAATATTCTCAGTCAAATCAAATCAGTACCAACTGAAAAGTATAGAACCTTAAAAGGAAAAGTAGGGGGGAATTGTGTTCTATGGAGTATAGACTCCGTAGAAACTGCATTAAGCTGGAGAAGTATGAAAGGTTAGCTCTCCTTGGAATACAACATTCTACCACCTGTGAGTGTAGCCCAGTGGTAGGGCACCTTCTTAGCATTCATGAAGCCTGAAATTCAAACCCCAGCCCTCTCCCCGCAAAACAAGTCTATCAACTGAGGTTTTTGCAGGAAAGAATTCTCAAACTTAAAATCAGAAAAAGATTCATGTCACATCTTCATATATAAAATGAATTCCTTCTAAGCAATAGCTTTTTATTAGTCTGGTAGGTTGGAGCACTTTTAATAGGGGAAAACAAATTATCATGTCTGGGAAATGGACATCACAAATAGAAGTCAAATTACCACAAAAAACATTCTGAAGTAACGACTGCTTAAAATCTGAACATTTCTGGGAGCATAATAATTTCCAAACCTTCAGAGAATTTAGATAGAGCAGCAAACTAAGGATCAAGGTTCTATTTCTCTTTTCATTCATTCTATTAACCTATATTTCTTGAGCATAAGTGTGTGCCAGGTAGTACCTAGCACTAGGAATAGAGTGATAAACAAAACAACTGCCCTCACAGAACTTTAGTTCTATTGGGAAAGGACAATAATAAGATATATAATACGCCAAATGGTGATAAGTGGTAAAAACTAAAGTAATGATGAGCAAGTGCTAGGAAGTGTTGAGGGCAAGTTTCAACTATAGATAGGGCAGCCCTGAGAAAATAATATTTGAATGAAGACCTGAAGGAGGGGAAATGAATTCTGCAGGTAACTGTGGTGGTACATGGCAGGAAGAGGGGACAGCAAGGGCAAAGTCCTTGACAGAGTAGAGCCTCACAGGCCAGTGGGGATCAAGCAGACTGAACAAGGAGAAAGAAAACAGGAGATAAGGTCAAAGAGACCAGGGTGGACAGCTCATGAGGGAAGTAAGGGCTGGTGCAGAGAGACCAACTAGGTAGAGCCACTCACAGTAATCTAGGTGCAAGATGGTAGCCTGAGCCAGGGTCATGGGAGTGCTGAAGGTAAAATGTGGTAAGACATCTGAATATATGAGTACCTTTAAGGGAGAAACAGAATTTGCCAGTTGATCAAATAGCAGGTAAAGGGAAAGACAGGCATCAAAAAAGACCAACATTCTGGCTGACACAACTAGAAGAGTAAACTATTTACTGACGTGGAGAAATCTGTAGGAGCCACAGATCTGGAAAAATGGATTTTGAGACTCCCAATAGTTCCAATTATATTTAATTCCAATTAAGTAAGGAAAGAAGTTTAGCTTAGAGATAAAAATGCAGGTGCTATTCACACATTGATGAAGTAGTCTAAAACTTTAAACAAAGGTCCTCTTCTGAGCTTTATCAATGATACGCTAGGTACCTTGGGGCTGTTGTTCCACAAGCGTCCATCATTCAGAAAGAGAGAAATTATAATAGAATTCCAACTTTGGCCAATTAATATGTCTAAAAAACCATTATATTCAAAGTGGTTATTTCTAAGGCAATCAGTTATGAACTAATCACATATTCAACAAATATTTATCACCCAGTATGAATCAAGAACAGCAAGGCACTGGGAACACCATAGTGAACAGCCATGGTAGTCCCCAGCTTTAGTGTCATGAGGGAAAACAGATGAAAATAATAAAAACACAAATTAGTGATAAAAATTAATTAATAGTAATTGTGGCAAATAATACATATGAGAAGTTATAAAGTGTGGGCTATTAATGAGTGTGAGCACTTTTTATTCCTAGACAATTCTCCCTGACACACAGTATACTCCCAATGCTCTTCCTACCTACAATACGGTCTCTGAAAAACTGATTACATCACTAAGATGACAAAGATGCTTAAAAAATAAAGTCTTTAAAGATGGTAGTAAAGAATTCAAGATCATTTTAATCTGTAATGATCTTAAAGGGAAATATTAAGTCCATCTCATTCAACACTGGGTAACCTATACAATGAACCGAGACCTCTCTACCCTTTTGGGACTAAGGATAATGTCAAATAAAGCACAGTCTACTTTTGACTGAAATAAAAAACAGACAACAATCCCTGCACTCTATGATAACTACAAAATTTCAAGATGAAAATAAGAATCAAACCAGCCACAGCTAACTACAACAATACACACATCTGAATAAAATTTTAGAGCAATAAAATATGCTTATGTTAGAGAGGCTACAACCCAATATTATGATCCTTTGATAGAACAGAAAACACAAACTCAGGGAGACCCCGTGATATGTTCAAAATTAAACAATCAGAGAACAGCAAAGCCAAGGCTAGACCAAGACCTAACAACACATAATTGAGGTTGCACTAATACAAGTTTCACTCCATACTTTCCTAACAGAAAGAAAGAAAAGAGAATAAAATGGAGACACCAGTAAAAGTTTTTGCTATGAAGCCTTCTTTTTTGGAGGACACTTTAAGGACTAAAATTATATTTTAAAGATTTTTAGTATACAAGTTATTGGTTCTTAAAAAGGGAAATAAGAGACAATTGCTGTGTCACAAGAGGACCCAAAGAACAAAAAGGAAAAATCTTTGACAGCATTAGAGTAAAATACAGATGTGCTACCAAAGCTTTGTAAGTAAAAGAGAAAAATTAATTCAGTATTAAACAGATGAGTTTAAACAAGCACACTCTAGATGTCAATTAGAAGGAGAATTACCCATTAAGTAGAAATAATATATTTGAAAAACGGATCCCTTGTCTTAATGCTATTGTGAGGGTAAGGAATAACCTAATGTCTTTTTTCTTTGCTGACCATGGTTTAAGTTATGGAAAGCAAGAAAGTCTTCACGGGTTCTACTAAACTTTTTAAAAGCAGGGTGTCTGTGAGTCCAAGCTACCTCAAAATTCTTGGTGAATAATAAAAGCCTCTCAATCATTATCAAATGAATCAATTTACAAAACCTCTCCAGTATTAAAAATATCAAATGGCTAAAGACATTCAGCAATACTTAAAATTGTGGAAATAAGAATAAATTCATGAATCTGTAAAGCATAGTCTGAGTACCTAACCTATAAAAAACCCATCAAATTGACAAAGACTTCATCGTAAATGGTATAATATGTGAAACTCTCAAGATATGCCTCAGAAAATAGTCCTTCCTTTAATTCTTTATTTTATTTATTTTTTTAAAGAGAGAGAGAGAGAGAGAGAATTTTTTAATATTTATTCTTTAGTTATGAGGAATCTTTATTTTTTTTTAAAGAGAGAGAGAGAGAGAGAGAGAGAGAGAGAGAGAGAGAGCGAGCCTTTAACTCTTAAAAGAGCCCTGATGTCGAAAAAGGGGGACTATTGAGCTTGCTCTCTATAGTTCATCTGTTCTGACTGATCATAATGATGAAAATATTAACTTCTTTCTGACTCTGGAATAGCCTATCTAGAATAGAAGAGCAGATGAAGGTCCCATTTCCATCAATTACCACAGGAGACCTTTGCCTTTTTTAGCTTTATTTCTCTTAAACTAAAAACCAGGATACTGATTGATATTCCTCAGATTGTAACACAGCATTTTGAACTTGCTTCAAACTTTTCAATAAAGTACAGAGATCACTGTATGTGTTTCTTCTGCTCCCCTACTGCACTCCCAGAACATAAAATAGTGCTTGGGTATATACTACTCACTCAAAAAGGCACTGGGTGAATTGAATTGATATGAATAAGACATAGCTTAACATTATTTTATTTAGAAAACTGAAACAAATTGGTATCTCTGTATTACAAAACAATGAGAGACCAATAACTACATTATATCAAAGTCTTTATATCACATAATTATTCATGTCACAAAAGAAGATTTACTCTGGGATATGTAACTGAATTTATTTGTAAAGGAAAGCTCAGAAATCATGAAACTCATGAAAGCTTATCTACCTGTTATAGTGGTTAATAATGTAGAAAGCATTTCCATATCTATATATATGTGTGTGTAGAGATAAAAATATGATATAATTATACATAATATGTTACACATTTTAAAAATGTATTTATTTATTTTTATGTGGTGTTGAGGATCAAACCCAGTGCCTCACAGGCACTCTAACACTGAGCCTCAACCCCAGCCCCAATATTACACATTTTATATAACATAAATACATATCATACATAATAGGTATGATTATTTACACTTCTTTATTATTCTTTTTAGATATACATGACAGTCGAGTGTATTTTGGCATATTACACATATATGGAGTACAACTTATTCCAGTTAGGATCCCATTCTTGTGGTTGAACGTGATGTGAAGTTATACTGGTTGTGCATTCATAACTGAACATAGGAAAGTTATGTCCTATTCATTCTACTATTCTATTCTCACACCCACTCCCTTCCCTTCATTGCTCTAATGCAATGAACTTTATCTACTCTTTATTGATAATGAAGCCAGAGTTCTTTTTTTTTTCTTTTGAGTTATATATGCAGTTCTTTTTATTTTTTATTTTGAGGCGGGGTCTTATTAAGCTGCTGAGGTTGGCCTCAAACTTGCACTCCCCTACCTCAGCCTCCTGAATCACTGGGATTATAGTCATAAACCACTGAATCTGGCATAAAACCAACGAAACTAAATACCATTCAGCTAACAGGAAACAGCATAAAAGTAAACTGAGGTCTTTAAACTCCAAATTGAAGTGAACCTTCTACTTGCTTTTAGCTGGATGTTTAGAAGATGACAGGTTTTTACTTGAAATCCTACTCTGCTAATTCCTATCACCGTCTTCACAATGCCTCTCTTATCATGGAGTGAGAATAAAACCTCACAAAATCTCACAAGATAAATTGGAGCTATTTGCACAACTGTTGGCTATCATCTTTGGGTGCCTGAGTTTATTATCTCTATAAAATACTTTACCATAAAGTAGGAATATAAATTGAGATCAACTTCTCATTCATTATAAAAGTCAAACTTACAACAGCACAGGGCAATGAAACTATGATTCACCAGTGAAAGGAAGGGTGCCCTGCATCCATGTAAATGTAGAAGAAAAGAAGAAATAGGGGTCGTTCACTCCTTAATGCAGCAGCAACACCACCCTCATTGCCCATTCAGGGTGTGAAGGTGAGAGGAAGGCACCTGCAGGCTCATCTATCATGCCCCGTGCTCTTTTCCCTGAGTCAGTACAGCATATGATCAGCCATGCCTCACCTGGCTGTCTCCTTCCACTCCATCTCCTGCCCATCCACGGCCAGCAGCTCATCCAGTTCGGTGAAGAGCTGGGGAGGCGCTGGGCTGTCATCCTCCTCTCCCAAGATGAATCGGATGCGTTCTGCGGCAGGAGAGACTGCAGAAGTGAAAATACTGTGGTTAAACACTGGCTGGACAACCCGAAGGAAAGTGTAGCTCCGAGATCTTCCTCTCTCCCCAGGGTTATTGGGCTTCCCTTCCACATTTTCAGTAGACATCTTTCTTGCTGACTCTCCCTTATCCCCAACCTAAAGCCAAAAAGCACTCAAAGTTGGTCACTCTTCTTTTGGTCCAAACTGTATCTCAGTTCTCCAAAAGAACTGTGCTCCAGGTCTGTGTAGTTTGTAACCAAGAACCTTGCGCCCTCAGATGTGCTGAGGCCCAACCACATGACTTCTCCTCCTTCCTCACTTATGACCCATCCAAAATTATAAGACAGAAATCATCTTGAACCAATCACTTTTTCATGTAGCAGTGGGAGGGGCAACAGAGCACCCCAATCCTGGGTTTTCCTTAGGCCCACACCTTCCACCCACCCTCCCTCTGTCCAATGTCTGAGCCCATGCCCTCCCAGGCTCCTCGCTGACCATAACTGACTAACTGCAAAGTTGGTAAAGGAATATTTAACAAGATGAGGTCTCTTTTTTACATAATGGCAGTACCCAAAAATATTTAGTCACACTTCAATGCACTTGAAAAACAAGTCCAAGTAAAATATTGTACACCTGAGAGGGAAAAAGTTTTCCAACACACTTAAGCAGATAATTGAATGCCCTACTAGCTCCTTTTGACCCCATCTCCTGGAAATCATGTAATGAAAATTTAACTAGAATTTCCCCCAGGTTGTAGGTTATTTTCTCTTTTTTAAAAAAGAGAGGGACGAAAGCATTTGGAAATTGATGGTCACATTTAAAACTAAGGCCCATGTATACTTTTATAATAATAATCCAATGGCATATACATACGGATACAATTAATGTATATCACACACATGAATATAATATATAAATCAATAGATTTACATTTAGATTTCAATACAAACAACCTAATAAAACATGAAAATTCCCACCATCTGAAAATTACATAAATACAGGAGAAAATAAAAGTTCAAAGGTTAAAATTTATTTACTGCAAATAAATCCATGAAAAATATTCAACCTAATTAGTAGTCAAAACTAATTATTGAAGTATATATGTTTCACCTATTGAAATATAACAATAGAAAAGAATGACAATGCCCAATGTTTAGAAATTGTGAAATAGTATCTCCCATTGTCAGTTGTTAGTAGGAACCTAAATGGGAAAAAATCTCTAAAGGGAAATTTGGAAGGATGTGGAAATGTTTTAAAAGTATATCCTGGTGGCTGGAATTGTGGCTTATTGGTAGAGCACGTGCCTAGCACATGTGAGGCACTAGCTGCACATAAAAATAAATAAATAAATAAAATAAAGGTATTGTGTCCATCTATAACTAAAAAAAATTATTAAAAGTATATCTTATAAGCCAGGAATTCTTCCACTAAAAATACATTCATTTCAAATAAATGCTAGCTGTTTCAAAGATCTTTGCAGTATTGTTCATAATTGAGAAAAAAAGAAAGAAGGATTGGTTAACTAAACATGGTACAGCAAAATACCATGCAGTCATAAAACATGAATTCAGGATTGCAGGGGTTTTACATGTATACCATATAAAATCAAATGAAAAAAAAATAATCATAGGCATAAAGTGGCCCTATTCTAGTAAAGAAAAAATGCACAATACATATCCATAAATCAAAGTCCAGAATTGAGGCAACCCTCACTTTGCTCAGTTCCAACATGTGTGTGTATTTCAGGTAGCACAGTTTAGTTAAATAATTTTAATCCTTTAACAACACAGTTCAAATTTCTGTTAACATAGTATAGTAACTGTAATTGCATAAAGTAAAACCTTTGCTGCTAGCTCTTCAGTCCATAAATCACTACCTAATTAACAAATGTGCATGCTGAACAATGACCAATCATGGATCTTCTTTTTTTTAATATTTTTAAAATATCTTTTAGTTGTTGGTGGACCTTTATTTTATTTATTTATGCTGAGAATCAAACCCAGTGCCTCACACATGCTAGGAAAGTGCTCTTCCACTGAGCTTCAACCCTAGCCCCATGGCTCTTCTTTCAATCCGTCAGTGACTGGTCACTAAAAGCTTGTTACTCAATTCACACAGACAGCAAGTATGTAGTTGTGTTGCCTTCTTGCCTTTCTGTGGTAAATACACATGATGTGGCTCATCAAAAGAGAAAACTGGCCAACAAAGAAACTGATGATGTTAGAAGAAGTGAAATCTGAAACAAACACAAAGAGAGCTGCAGAAGACATCGCCATCCTTGGAATGTTGACAATGTTGCCAGTCGCCATTTAAGAGACTCTGAATATAAGAAACTTTGTGAAGGCAAATTATCAACATCTATAAGAAAAAGAGCCATGATGAAAAAGATGACAATGTCTTATAAGAAGTGAATGATGCTGGAAAAAACTTCACACTAGAGAGACCCAAGAGACCACGGCTTGACACAAAAAGCATAAAGAATAAATGCTGTACACTGATCCCAACTAAAGAGAACGTGACAATTTGTCTAGGCATTAAAAGGAAAAACACCTGTTTGGTCCACTTCATAAGTTGTATAATAGGAAGAAGTCAAGCATTATTCAAGCTACCCTGATAAGATGTGAAAAAAGAAATGACCGTTTTAATCTCAATGTTTCTAATGTCTTAAATTACTGTGTACTAAATAAATAGCAGTTTTAACATTTTGTTTTCCATTTCCCTGTACCATTATAGCTAACATCAAGAGAGATTTTAATGTTTTGAAATTTTTATAAAGGTCAAGGAACAATGGTAACTTTTCCCATGGATTATTAGGATTGCTTTGTATTGATTTTGGCTTGCATGATCATTTTTTATAGTCTTGCCCTAGTGCATAAAGCAAGGACTGCCTTAATCACAGGCTTATTTAACTATACAGGTATATTTAAACTAAAGCACATTTTAAATGTTATATAGATTATTTCTAGAACTTCAATGTTTTCTTTTCTATAAGTTCTAAGTTTTTACAATCCATCCATGTATTCACTCAGCAATGTGTATTGAGCACAGTCTATCCTCTAAATAGTCACTATTTCATGCTCTGAAGATAAAGGATAAAACATGAAAAAATTATCCCTGATATTATCATGCAAGTAGGGGAAATAAACAATAAGCAATTAATTAATTTGCTAAATGAATCAATAAATTAGCATACAAACCAAGAGAATATGTTTGCTCACTATAAGTGTTTTCAGAACATTAAGGTAATTGAATACATATTGATTTGGTTACAATAAGTGTATTTTATTTCTGTAACCCCTTGGCTTTGAAATTTCTAAAAATCTTTGGAAGAAAAAAAGGATCTAAAGTTCCAAGACTTTTGCATGAAAACATTTGCAATGCCTTTCCAATCAAGAAATTGGAATAAGTATTTTAGGTGATCAGGGAGGGCATGAAGATGAAGAAATGACCAGTGGAATTTAGAATCCTAAGGAACAGACGTTCATGCTGCTCCATTTAGTCATTTCATTTCTTTATAGTGGTCCTGGAACTGACAATCACAAATTTGATTACCTTTTCATCAGCATTCAACATCAAAGATCCCTAAGGGAGAAGTAGCTTAGGGTGAAGTCCAGGGTTGAAAAATCAACTTTTTGTATATTCCTAAAGATGGGATATAGGTCTGTCCATCCCCACTAACAGGGAACAAATGTTTTTTCCAGGTTAAACAGCAGAAGTTCCTGCACCAACAGCACATATCCCTGCTGGGGCTGCTCCACAGCGCACTGCTCTCTGGACCAGCATCCTCCATACAGGAAAATACCAATCACTCTCCCTGACAGCAACTCAAAGTGGCTTCAGCAAAATGGAATGGAAAAAGAATGTGACATCACCCCAGGTGATATCATTAGGTGCCATCAGGTACCATTCCTAACACTTCTTATATGTTATCTTATCTCCTGAGCAAGGAGTATAATAATCCTTTGGGAAGTAAAATTTCACAATCATGTGTCATAAACTAACTTGTGACTCTAGTAAATTTCTTCAGTTGCTCCCCTAAGATTTCTGAAGAGGTCACAGCAATTGTATTGCAAATAACGACCTGAAGGAGAGTCCCTGTCACCCGAAAATACCCTTCCCAAAGACTGCTAACATCACTCAACACAAAGATACACAGAGAATTGATGGATCATGAGTTATGCCAGGAATTCACTGTTTCCCATAGCCTTTGATTATGTAGAGAAATGAACTAAATAGAAGAGACAGCATTGCAGAGAGAAGAGTATAGACTCTGAAGCCAGACTGCCTAGGTTTGAATCTTAACTGTTATTAATTAGCTGTATGACCTGAAACATGCTAATTTATCTCTCTGTGTTTCAAATTTCCCATCTGCCAAAGGGGATGATGATGATGAAGCAGCTACAATTGTAGTTTAAGAAAGAAAATTCTCACAAATATTGGCCTTGAGAATCACTGCATATTGAAAACGTGTAAGACTGGAAAGAAAAATGCCAGGAGTGGTGCCTGTTTCACTTCAGTGAATTAAGTGGCTTCAGGGATGAGAACACACAGGTGTGTCTACATTCCCAGGAACAGACAACAAAAAACAAAGGGGAAATAACAAACCCCCTTAGCCTCACTTAATACCTGGGTGGGGAGTATATCAGAAAGTCAACTATATTGAATAGAAATACATTGATTCTAAGCAATGACTAAACTAACTTCATTGTAAAAGAGAACCTGAAGAAAAAAAGAGAAATTCCCAGGGAGGGAAGAATTGCCAAATTAATCCAATTGCTTTTTTTTTTTTTTTTTTTTTTTTTGGTCAGCAAAGCCAATAAAGCAAAGTGAAGTCCATGCCTCTAATCTACCTTGATTTTCTTTGGAATTCTGTGCTCTGGTGAGAACATGTTTTGGTTTTTGAAGTAGAAACACTGAGATTAAAACAGTCATTTCTTTTTCACATCTTATCGGGGTAGCTTGAATAGTGCTTGCCTTCTTCCTATTGTACAACTTATGAAATGGACAAATCATCACATTCCTACATCAATGTGGTTATCTCTGACCAGGGTCCACATGAAGGATGACAAAGTGTTCTGTGGGGTTAGCAGGAGACCCAGCACTCCCAAATTCCACTGAGACAAGAAGGCAGGCAGGAGAGCTGGCCACGGCCACCCCACCACCAGCATCTATAGTAGACATCTCTTACACATCACCACATTCACTCCCATTCAGCCTGCACTTGGCCTCAGAGCTCATCTGGACAGCCACTATCCATCAATCAGAGGTGGCTCAGAAGAGACCCTACTACCATCCCCTGTTGCAGAAGAGTCCACGCAGTTGCCGGCCCCTATCTTTGCGCCCAACCTTGTCTCCCAGACAGAACTGTCTTGTGACTCACAAAGGAGAACACCTGCTCACTTTCTGTTTTTGTTTCACGTTTCCTATTTAGAATAAGAGCATACCCTTTTCTCTCCTGGCTCCAATTCCACTTCCCAGTTTTGAATTCTATCTTTTTCAGTATCCCATGTACAGCAGCAAAGGGGCTCTACCTTACAGCCATAATAACACTTTGTGTCTGAATGACTTCTACAGGCACACAGCCTCTTCATTCTTACCAACATTCTATAGGTAATTTTCCTCCCCAGCTAGACACCAAACCAGAAGGTGGGCTGCGTTTTATGTGCCCTCTTCCAAGACCAACACTGAACTATGACGTAACTTTAAATACCAAACTAAGAAATTAGATGTGGCTGAATAAAACTTGGATAGTTTCAAGTATATAAAAATGATTTGCAAAATAAATCTCACATTAAGAACTATAAAACAGAAAACACTAAAGTTTTGAAAACTGCTCTTAACCTATCCTTCCTTTAATCCCTCTTCACGTTAGTGGTCATGTGACCAAATAAAGTAGACATTGAATGTGGACTAAGCCTCAAATAAGAGAATGAAAACCTTGGGCAAATGCTTTCCTCTGCTAGAGGCTATCTCCCCCTATCCTGAGGGACCCACAACACTTAATCTGTACCTCTATCAGGAGAGCTGATATCCCCCTGCTTTGTGTTTTATATATTACTATACTCTGTCATGCTTTTTTCTAAATCATTCATCTAGTTAAAAACTTACTTAAACTACTATTGGTGCCTACTTTGGGTACAGTTAAGTTATACAAAGAAGAATAAGTGGGAAAAATAAGTCGGAAAATGAATGAATAAACAATACATATTTGCCCTAGTTCCTCAGAAGAGCTCTTCCTGTGCCCTTTTTTCTGGCTCTTTTTAAGAGCATCTTGGAAAATGACATGGTTTGACAAAATGGAAACTCTGAGGTCTAGCAATGGCACACTGCCATTTGGTAACATAATTAATACAATCACAATCATCCCTTGGAGTCCACACACGGGCGATTGCTTTCAGGCCCTCCACCCATGGATACTAAACTCTGCAGATTCTCAATCCATTATGTAAAGTGGTTTATTGTTGCATATCTCCTACACATATCCTCTTGTGTACATTAAATCATCTCTAGGTTATTAAAAATTTCTAATAGAATGCAAATGCTATGAAAATAGTTGTTATATGACATTGTTTGGGCAACAACGACAAAGAAAAAAGACAGTCTATAGTAAGTACAGACACACTTATTGTAGGCCTTCCAATGTCTTCATGGCTGGTTAAATATTTGGTTGTGGAACTGATGGATCTGAAAGGCTGACTTAAATTTTGAGTGTATGCAATATACTACAGTGTTTGTTGAAAGATCACAAAATATTTTTATGACAAAGTTCCTGTCCTAGGGAATTTATGGATGGGAAGATAATACATAATAAGGAACATGGTATCAATAAAATGGTAATATGCAATAACTAACATTTTGAATGACTACAGATGCCTTGTGAGAAACACTGTTATTACATTATTTACTTTACACAATCCTTGATTACAAATAGAGAACTGAGTTTTGAGAGGGTAAGAGACTTCCCTAAGGATCACAGAACTGGTAATTATAGCCACAAGCCCACCTGTTTAATTTCCAATACCATTTCTTAGCTAGCACACTCTCACTTAAAATGAATAAATAAATAAATAAACTAATTAAAAGAAAAACATGATCAGATTGCCAGATGAACAGTACAAACAGTAAAAAGATTAGATTTCAGAAGAGGCAGAAATCACACTGGCATATGAAATAGTCCTAAAGTAAATTAATTGAACATTTGGTTCATTATCTACCAAAAGGCAATTTGTGAATGTGCCCTTTTATTTTCAGTCTGGGAAGCATCCCACTGTGGCCACCCTGCAGGCTACCAAAAATATATTTTTAATAGAAATGATGGTCATAATAAACAATTTATATTGAACATGACAAGTCTACATATATTTTCAGTGGGTTAAATGAGGACTTCTGTATTTTTTATTTTCTCTTTAGCAAAGTCTACAATCTTATGAAGTCTCAGCTCTCAAACAAAAGCCTAAAAAATATTAAAGTGATCAATATGCTATTACCAGTTGCTTTACACAGTTATCATTTTAAGATTTCATTTCGGTCCTTCATCCTAAGACAAATTTTATAGGTAGTCATCATGGTTGTTAAAATTTCCACAATTCATCTAATTATCAGACCACTGTAGTGCTCTTAAAAATATACTTAAATGTTCTATTAAATCCTCAAACTTCATTTTCACTCTTATAAGAAATGAGAAATAACCAAATGAGTGAAACTTCATAAACCTGTAAAGGCTAAAACATCCGTTTTAGCAATACCTGTTAGTTTTGCCCTCTTAGCACCCTGACCTTTTTTTCTGATAAATGTATCCTATTTTCCTTTAGAGAACCTTCCTTAGACTTGTGGGTTCATGCACTGGGCTGAATCCTCCCACTGTGACCCAGATGCACGCAATGATCAAAACTCCTGACCACAGCAATTTGGTTTTGAGTGAGCACTTTACCTAAACCAAGCTAGTTGGTGTGAATAAGTGTCAGTCTTAGGCTGGAACTACTGGAAAATAAATCTTTGCTTTACACTGAGACATTAACGTGGTAATGAAAACTGCAAGGTACTGATGACCATCTTGCAACCCTAAAGGAAACGGGTGCCTGGGAGTAAAGTAAACATGGAAGAACTCAGAACCAAGGAAGAAAGAGGTTCCTGTGCCATCATTTAAAAACCTAGATCAGCCATGCCTAACAATTACTTTTCAATCATTTGTGGCAATTTTCTTTTAAAGCAATCTGAGCTGAATTTTCTGCCACTTGAAACCAAAAAAGTGCTGCTATACACTTCTATGATTCAGTTTTAATAGGTTAGAGTACAGCTAAATTCCACATATTATGTGCAATATGAAGTTAATTGCATTGAATAACCTTTTTAAAATAGAATCCAAATTCTGGAATAATCTATACAAGTCATCCATACTTTTTTTTTTCCTATGCCTTAACCTACCTTTACCTCAACCAATCCAGAAAATTATTATCAATTTACAGGCTGGCGGGCTCTAGAGGGGTAAATTAGAAGGTTACTTTTTCAGTTTCAAATTAGCCAAGAAACTGAAACAGCTAAATAGCATTCATTAAAATAGATAATTTTAAATATACGTAGGAATCCATGTATTAATAAACTCCCACTCAAGAAAAGCTGTCAATTACCACAATTATCCTTAATATTCCGTGACATTATTATTCAGCCGTAGAGAAATCAACAGCTCTAGGAACCTAGATTTAAGAATCCTACCAAACTATCTTACTCAGGAGCAGAGTAAGTTCAATGAATTCACTCAGGCTTTTTTAGGAAATATCTGTACCTTAGTATTTTATTTTTAAAATGTAGATGATATAATTTACCTAGGATTTACCATTTTAAAAATGTTGTCATGACTCAGATCCATCTATAAGATACACAGGATTCTTTAGAACAAAATGGTGGTAGCCCTTACATTTCCCCACTTACTGTTTTCCTCCTTCATAATTTGTGCCAACAAAGTGAGTTAAAATACTAAAACTAGGACCTCTGCCGTGGTGTTAGTATTATTTTAGCCATCAAATGAATCTGGCCTGTGAAATTCCAGTGACCATATTAAAAATCACTGGTATGCAGCTTTTTTGGCCTAATTCTTTTATTAATTATTCCAATTATATTAATTATAATTATCTTAATTATATTATTAGTGTTATTTTGATATTTTAAGAATTTCTACTGGAAAGAGAAGCAGAATTTAAATCAGTCATTTGTTTCCAAGCAGACTCAGTGGTGACCTACAAAAAGTAATTAAGTTAACTAATGAAAAAAATTACAATTTTTGGCATTTTTTTCCTGAACTTTACCTTCCATGATATCATTTTCCTATTTCACATAATCCAGGTTTGCACAGTATTCAGCTATGAGGGAAAAAAAATGGGATGGCTGACACATAGACATTCCTTTGATCCCAAAAGGATGCCCCTATTAGTGTTCCCCACCTGCAAAAAAAACCACCCTGAGAGGGTACAAGGATGGCACTTGGTACTCTGTCAAGGATGTCAACTCCCAAAGTTCTCAGAGAGGCAAGATTCAAGCTGCCAAAACAACACAGTGGGGGAAACCAAATCAGGAACCAAGGAAATCTAGATGTCAGATAATAGCCATTTAATGGGTCAGTACAGACCTCAGAGTATGGTCTGTCCCTTCTTGAGTTCTAAATCATGTCATTTGACACTTGCCACATGCCAGGGAATTCCAGAAGAAAAGAAAAGTAAGGACTCAAGAAAGGCAGAAGAATTTTCACAATATCTCCATTCACCCCATATATCAGTAGGGCTCATCTGCCTTGGTCAAAGTACAGGGGACACACTGCCTTATGTATCTGGATAATCATTACTTCTGAATGCATTTTTTAGCTTCCTCTAATCTTTTGTTCAAATCAATTACTTTCCCCGAAGACCCAAATATATCCAAACTCTTCCTTTAATGAATCAGTACATTCTCTTTTTGTTGTTTGTTTATTCAACATATAATTGGATATCTTACATCCAAAGACTTATGACTTAAATAATATATTCAGAAAAACACCAGAAGGATACATACTAAATGTTAATAATTATTATCCTGGATGATAGGAATTATTGATGATTCTTATTTCCTCATTTTGCTTCTGTGTAAGTTCTAAATTTTCTAAAATTAACATTCATTTCATATTTATAAGGGAAACAAACCAATTAAGGTTTTTTTAATTGCTAAATTGAAAACAGTCATGTGAAATTAGTGCCAGACACTCCCCCTGAAGTATTTGAAACTGCAGAATCTCAATTATCTTTTGCAATAAATGTCCAACACAAACATAAGCCCACAGCATTTGCCTCCACTGCTCGCTGGAGACTGGAATAGCCAGTTCTGAGCCATGAAACAGACTGACCATGGTTCTGAAAGCTAACGGACTGAGAAGCCACAAAAGCCTAAAAGTGATCCCGTGGGTACAGAATAATGGAGATGGGAGACTTCATTCAGGTGACAGGGAAAGGTAGGGTGGCTCCCCATAAATATAACAACAGCCAATCAGTAATGAAAATGGCAAGGAATCCGGACACTCAGGAACCTTCTCCTCAAAGACCTCAAAGTTCCTTGTGCAAAGACAGCCACTGTTTCCATGGTTCCTTTAATTTGTCTTTCCCTACTTCACTTCTCTTTGCTCTGCCAGAGCTGTCCATGATAAGGCTTACATGATGAATCACTCTGCTTAAGAGTGAACACATCAGCATTTTTTCCAGGTTCAACTCAGACCAATTATCAGCACAATTTATACCCCGAGGTTTCTAACATCAGACTCAATTCTCATCAACATTAAGAAATATTCAAGATTCCGAAAATAAACTCTATAGACTCGCTCAAGTGCGACAATTTTCTATACAAAGTAGCTCAATTTATAGCTTCAATATTAGTGTCACAACCACAGTGCTAATGCTACCATTAGGTGTCTTTTTTGCATGTGCATGCAAAAGAAGACATCCTCCTTCCTACAGATGCTCTCAAAATGCATGAGAATATAAAGGCACCAAGCCTTAAGGAATCTTTCGAACTTCATGCCCACATTGCCAAAAAATTCTACCCATCTTTCCTGGATAACAATATTGAGAAATGTGATTCAAAATATAATCTCTTTAAAAGGAGAGAATTGGCAATAGAGTCATCACAAAACACTGAGAGACTATTCTAGAAAGAAAAAATGAAACAAAAAAACAAACATTCCCCAAAGATGCACTGCTATAAAGATTTTGATAGAATTCTGAATGCAATATACAAATGTCAACAAGATTCTACAATATTTTTCTTCTTTTCAGCCTTATTTGGATCTGTTCTGAGTCAAAGGTCCAAAATTAGTGGCAGTGATTCTCTACTTCTGTGAAGTTTACAGATATTCTCATATAATACAGATATTATATATATATATATAATTTTTTTTCTCTCTCTCTATATATATAGAGAGGGGGGGGGTCTTACAACACTTCCTACTTGACATCTATAGCTTGACTGTTCTCAGATTAAATACTGCTTCATTTGCCTTATGATGTGGTTCAGTGGTTTGTCCCCTCCAAAATTAAGTTGATACTTAACTGCTATTGTGATGGTATTGGGAGGTGGGACCTTCAGGAGGTGTTTATGTCATGAGGGCTCTGCCTCAAAAATGGACTAGTGCTCTTATTGCTGATGCCTTCAGCCATGTCATGATATATCAAGAAAGCTGGCAATAGTGTCAGTACCTTGATATCAGACTTCCCACCCTCCAGAATTGTGAGCCAATAAATTTTTGTTTACCATAAATTATAAATCATTATCAATCTGTGCTTTGGCAGAACGGAACAAACTAAGACACCTTGTCTTATATACCCAAGAGATTATATAGAGATGTCAACCAGTAACACATGCTATTAGCAAAGATCTCAAAACCAGACCAGAATCTAAGACCACTTACAAAACCTGACTTCACGACTTATAAAATAGCAATACGAATGACAAGTCTAATTAATATAACAAACAATTTTATTTTTTAATTCACTGAATTGCCCAGGCTGGCCTCAAACTTATAAACTTGCCATCTTCCTGCCTTAGTCTCCTGAGTAACTGTGATTATAGGTATGTGCCACCATGCCCAGCAAGCAAGTATTTTTTTTAACATCATAATTTTAACTTTATTTAGAGAAGCAACGTAACATAGTAGAAAGAAAAAAAGATTTTGAATTCAGAAAATCAAATTGTATACCATACTTCAGTCACTGACAAGTTAATATCGGGCTTGCCTTAAGCTACCTTCCCAAATTATGAATAGATATTTACTAAACTTATTTTAGTAAACAATAAAATGAGATCCCTTAAGTTTTAGAAGCATTTTTCAGTGTAGAGGAATATAATTTGTTAGAGAAATAAGCTCCCTCCTAAATTATCCATATCATTAAACTACACAAAGCAGATGGAAAACATATTAAGAGTGGGTATGTGGGCTGGGTAAGGATTTTAAATTCCTACTAAAGTGTGCTACACACAATGCATATATTCCACAAGTAATACAAACAAAAGTAAAGAATTCACCCCCTCCACACAGTATGTTTTCACTATAATCTTTCTGTCCAACATTTCTTAATCACTTATATTAACAGACTGTATACAGCACTTCCAGTCATCTGGAGATAACCTCTGTTCATGGAGGGTGAAGTAAATGAGCACCACTTCAAAAGAGATTGATTATTAACAGCTTCCTGTTCAGAGAGAACCTGCAGAGAGATTATTTAGTCACTTCTAAAGCTTGTGTAATATGTGCAGCATGTCTTTTCCTTAATTAGGTACAGAATGTCCAATTAATTAAATGTCATAAAACTTAAGTTCCTTTGCCTTTTCTCAGACCATCTCTTCTTTAGATCCCTCAAGTTTAAGGTAGTGTAGAAATACACTTGTCCATTAATGACACTTTTCAAGACCCATAAGTTCAAATCTGTCTTTGGAAGAATTGCATTTATAAAATGCTTTAGCAACCTTTATAAAGTGGAGAGTAGGTATACATGCGAAAATTTCCCAAATCCCTCTGCCACCTTTTGTGGGAGGGGCAGGAAAAAACCACCAGCAAAATGAGGTATCTGGGAATAGAATTATAAAGTTATAAAATGGCAAAAATAATGAGTCAGGGACTCCCACTAAGGCACCAGAAGGTGCTCTGAACCTGATAAACAAGATAAGCCAAAAATCTATGAAAGGAAGTTGAGGTAAAAATTCCAGAGCCAACAATTGTCAACAATAAATCTGAAAGGACAGGAAGGAAAAATCAAGGTCAAGTTACCAAGTTGAGAATGAGAAGCTAGAGTTAACTGACATAAAAAGCAACCCACTAGCAAAATTCCCCCAAGTGACCAAAGAAGCACTTTTCAGCAGCTAGTTCTCACATCCTCAGGGGAACTGACTCTTCATCACTTAGGGAGCATTTACACTTTAGTAACACCCCTCCCCCCACTTTAGGATAGGGTTCTACACATGCTTTCCTGGACAGTGACAGAACAGGGCATCTATGTCACCATAAAACATAACCCCAACTCAATGACAGTCATGGGTAGAGCATGAAATCGGTATTATGAGGCATGGATCTGGTGTTCTGCTCCAACTACAACTCCAATCTCCCTCTGACTCAGCTTCCCTGTCTGTTTCACAAATAAAAACTTGAAGAGTGAAGAGATTACTGACGGCATGTTTGTGGCTGGTGGAACTGAATTTTACTCTCCTGACTTTCAAAATCTTTTAAGAAACTCAAGACAGTGCCATTTTACTAAGTGATCCGCTAATGGATGTTGCATTCTGGCATTGAGGATTTCATTTTTCTTTTGAGAACACCAACAAATTTTCAATTCAAAGACTGAAAAAAACTGACCTGACATTTTACTTTAATATTACCTTAAAACATGACAAAAAAAAATGCTAGTTAAGAATTACTTGTGATCTGAATAAAATGAGTTATCTAAACAGAATTCTAAAAATCGGTTTCTAATCATTTTCTTTGGTTAGTAACATAAAATATGCCTAAATACTAAATTTATTCTCTAGGTGTTTAATCATTTGAGACTAAATTTTCTCAACATAGTGATTCAGCCAAGTCACATAGATGGTAATGTCCAAGAATTCACATCAGAAACATCAACTGCAATTAAAACTGTTCTGAAATGTCTATATGGAATGTCATACCATGAATAACTTGTTGTCTATGAAATTAGAATGTTCTGCACTGAGTAAAATATATACATATGTATATATATATGTGTGTGTGTATACATATATATGAATATGTATGTATGTATACATACACACACACATATTTTCTTTCATGAGCCAAAAACTAGCTCATTTCAGAGGTTAGTTTCTTTTCTATCCTGACTCTATTACTATTTTAAACAATTGAAGACTCTGAGAATAACTCAGCTTACAATCTTATTTGGGGTATATAACAGCTGAGCTACATGCCCAATATCTGTTGACTGATTACCACTTTCAAGCCTCTTCAAAATGTGGTCAGTGGGATGTGAAGGTGATCTGGCGGAGACATCAGTCATCCCATTGAACGCCAGCATTGATTCAGTTGATCTGGTTGGCTAAGCAGGTGTTCCCTTCCTCCCTCACCACTCCATGTGCATCCCTCCCAAAGCTGCACACTCTTGTCAAAGAAGGCCACCTTCCCTGATAACAGGAGGACAGAGGACCATTTTCAGTCAAGGGTATGTGAATAACTGTACTCCCCTGCTAGAACTTCCAAACAAGCTCTCAAAAATGTAGTCACTCATACAGGCTTATTGAAGAGAATCTTCAGCTTGCTTTCTATTTTTTCTAGCCAAGCAATTTAAATTGTGATATTTTCATTGGTCAGGTATTTGGTCTGAAATATTACTTATATCTATTAACAAATAGCATTTACAATAAACCTGTCTCCTTTAATCCTCAGAATATTCCCAAAACTTACTATCTCAGTATCCAAATATGTTCAAGGAGATTACACACAGCACCCAAGTCACAAGTCTAGTAATCGGGAATAGACTCAGGGCACAGTTATGTAGATCTGTCTGACATAAAGTCCATACTCTACCTGATACAGTGCTTCCCCTTTAATTTCTATTTTTACTGTGCTTATAAACACAAAGCACCTTTCAAAAGTTCACACTCTGAATTTCAAAAACATATCTTACATTAATTTGAAGGCTTTGAATGTGAGACATGTTAAAATGTTGATAATAACAATATGTATTTTCCTCTAACTTTTCTTCCCTAAAATTGTTCTGGTCTGGTCTTTAAGTTATAGCAACCAAAAAGCTGGCTAAAATCGTATGTATGTACAACAAAGATTGTTCTGCATTCCAGTGGGGTAGTATTAAGCCAAATATCATAAATATTTTTAAATAAGAAAAACAAAAAAAAAACTCATGGACGATATATCACCAATTGCCTACTAAAGAGTGTTAAATTCTCCTATACTAAGTTTGGGATTGAAGTATTATTCCTTTACTTTTCAAAAATCCATCCATTCTATTACTTTTAATTTACTTTCCTCTAGTTTTAAATGGCTTTAGAAGCTATCTAAATTCATTCCAGAGTTTAAATAACTAATCCTACAAACTTGTCAGTTTTAACTTTGGGGGTAACAGATGTTTTTAAGTCAAATAAAATGCATACAAACATACACGAGTGGAGTTTTGTAGAAAATAGATGTTATTGCTTTATAAAAGGATTTTCTTCAAACTCATCAATTCAACTTTCAAAAGATATAGAAAAGACATTCATTCCAGAGAATAAACTAACCTCCCAGGGTTGCACATGACTAAGTGATGGTAATGGTGTATGCACTAGAAAAATAAGAGTAAAATCAACTAACAGTAAACACACACAATCTTAGAAATTTTTATTTAAAAAAGAATCTCATAAAAATAGCCAAGGAGGATTACAACTTTTATCTGTTGAGGGTCAATAAATGCTTCCAATAATTCAATTATACTAAGCTGAAAAAGAACCTTTCCTCTTTACAACTGATATGATTTTACATACACCTGTGACCTGTGTTTTAACAAAATGGCTTGTGCCACCATGGTGACCAGCTGACCACTTGCTTTATGAACCTTTTTCCCTAATCTCCATCATGGAATATGTCAAACAGATGTTTAGAGGCACATCTCTCAGCGACATATTCCATTTCTACTGAAAACATTTGCAGGTCTACGTTACAAATAGAGTTATTTGCTAAGGTCCAAAACTTTCAAAGGAAGGATTTTCTTATCAACTACAAGTGCCACAGCTCTGTTTCAAAAGTAAGGCTGCTAGCGAATAAACTGAAGCCCAGCGGATGACATTCTGTCAAAACAATCTGCAAACGTTTATTTTGCTGCCACAGTTCAGCTGAAACCAGTTCGTGCTGAGATACTGACACTGCTATAATGTTGATTCATGCTTTTGTGGCTTCAAAAATTAATAACCGTAACTTTTGTTTTTTAAACGGTTTGGAATTGCCAGCAGTATGCTACCTCCAACTGGCTCTAAATAAAGCGCTTTTTGATTTAACTTGTTCTCAAAGGCAGAAAGGCATCTTTGTCTACAGTTTTGGATCCTAACTGATTTCTCATTCAACAAGGTGAAGCTAAAAATTGTACCACCGTCCTTTATACCCAGGAGGTGGTGAAAGGGACTATCGGCCTCTTTCAGCAATAAAGTCAAAATAGATGTGGGTACCGGGGGAGTACTGGGGATTGAACCCAGAGGCACCTTACCACTGACCTACATCTCCTGCCCTTTTTATTTTATTTGGAGACACAGTCCTACTAAATTGCCCAGGCTGATCTCAAACTTGTGATCCTCCTGCCTCAGCCTCCCAAGTCAATGGGATTACAGGTATGCTCCACAGTGCCTAGCAAAAGACTTAAGACTTTAAAGGGCTTAAATATGTACTTTGAACTGAAAATATCTATGCTGTGGTCATTAAGTTCTGCACATTGCTAACCAATCTTCAAAACTTTTATCAAACTGAATAATTAAGGCTTTCACTCAGCCTCAAAAATACCAGTTAATGGGGCTGGGATTGTGGCTCAGTGGTAGAGCGCGGTGGGGACCCAGGTTCAATCCTCAGCACCACATAAAAATAAAGGCATTGTGTTGTGTCCATCTCACCAAAAAGTAAATATTTAAAAAAAAATACTTGTTAAGTATCTGTGTTATCTTCACAATTTAAAGACTCGTGGATTTGCAATTAAAATTAATATCTCTCTCTATTAATCTCCAAATAGCCAAATAAAAGGGATTTTTCAGGTAAATACATTTTCCCTGTCCCCCACCTCAGGAGCAGCTGGAGCCCTTTGAGGAATCTGAGTCTCTACTGAAGAAGGTCTAAATCAGAGTCTGCCCAGCTCTGCAATAGCGTGACCTCACTCAGAGTGCAAAAGACTCACTCAGGTGTTCCTTCTCTTGATTTGTCATGATCAAGCTACGAAAAATTCATGTCATAATTATTTAATACACTTATCAATATCTATTTTCCTAGAAAACTCAAACAAAGTCCTTATACAGTTCTGAACAGTGAGTTTCCTTCTCTCAACCTGGGTGAAGTCTGAACTATTGTGAGAGTAATCTTAGACTGCTCAGCTCTACCTCAATCTGTGGTATTTGCCTGAGTCTTAGGTTTGATACTAATGGACATAGAACAGAGGGAAAAAAAAAACAGAGAATTCTGTGGGAAAGGGAGGAACCTAGGAAAGTCAGCCAAATTTCCAGTCTCTCAAGATTCGGATAGTCATTGTTTGGCTTGATAATTCTGTAAATTCCAAGAAAATCAGGCATACTATTATTTAATATGTTTGGCTGACCCATCTCACTTCAACTGCACAGATAAATAAAGGCTGACTCTGAATCTGCAATATAACGTGTGATCCTATCAGGTTATCAATCCATTCACAAACTCTCAACAAGTATTTATCATGTGTCAGAAATGGTGCCTACACTATTGTGCTCTGGGTGGGTTTTCATCCCCAAAGGGAAAAGCCCACGTGTAAAGGGCTAATTACAGTGATTACGTTTTGATTTATTCATTCTTCTAATAAATATTTACCAAACACCTACTATGTATTGAGTCCCTACAAAGCCCTGCACTGGGAACTGTAACAGAATAGTACTGAGGTCTTTGTTGTTGGTTTGTTTTGCTCAAAGCACTTTGAAAGGCTATATGTGTAGGCTTCAGCAGGTCAGAACACAGGGCACCAAAATGTGATAAGAGAAGAGAAATGAGACTACAAAAACAAATTTGAGATAAATCATGAATGGCCCTCTATACTTTGACAAGGCTTTTAGACTTTATCCTATAATACCAATAAGGAAGTATTGAGGGCTTCAAGCAAGCAATGGTGAAATCAGGCCAATGTTTTAGAAATCTGTCCAGGACCATGCCGTAGTTGGTGGGGTGGAAGAGGGAGAGTATTCAATGGTTCTTTCCACAATGAACAAATCTGTAAAGTTGTGATCTGTCGTTCTGGACACCCACTCAAGCCCACTGCTCTCTGCTTCTCAGCGGCTTTGTTCTCTCTGCTGCAAGACCTGGAGAATGCTTCTGTTCACCCCGTCTGTAGTTAGGCTAGCTTGCTTCAGAAATAGACTCAGCATTCTTCTGCAACTCTGCTCATAAATGCACCACTTCCACTTATCAGATAACACCTATAAAGTTTCCTGATTTTCATCCACATTCTTCACCTACCTAAGAAAATTAAACTGACCTGTGGTAAATCTAGCTAAAGCACTTCCTGCCATAGCCCAATAAATGGAGGCAATGCTGCTTCTGATGATGGGTTAGGAAGGCAATGTAAACTCACAGATTTTCATGTTCCCAACCACCCTCTTTCACATTCACCACTCTCAACCCTTGGTAACTAGTCATACTAAAGATCCTTAAGTGCTTTTTCCAACTACTGAAGGCAAAAGCTAAGGCAAGCTTTTAGCCAGCAGCACCAGAGCACTGTTTTCAAAACGGGTTTGATGATCAGATCTACCTTTGGTGATTCAAAACACAGACTAACTGGCTCCTGGGTTTCAGTAGAGGGTGTCAGGATCTACATTTTTATACTGACTCCCTTGGTAAAGTTATAAACGAGGCTAGTTTGGTAAACCCTGGATGGAAGCATCTCTAATGAGTTCCTTATAATTAAAGCAGCATTAAGCACACATTTTTCTCTTAAAGACTTTAATGAAACTTAGTCAATCACTTTAAGTAATTGCCACCCATTTAATGTTTACTGAAACAGTTTACAACTAATTCACATGCCATTTTCTAAATGCTTAAGGCTTACTTGGTTTTCCTGCTGTGCCTTTAACAATTTGTTAACTATTAATAAAAGTGAAGAAAAATCAGAATCTGGAGGTCATTTTACCAGTTAAAGGAACCGCCAAAAGCATGATTTATAATTAGCAGAATACATGTGAGCTCCTTGTGGCATTAACCAGGACCTTATGGTCCGTGCTTTAAAGCAAAATAGGCCATGAATAAACAACATGCTACCTAAAATAAGTCACCTTCCTTCACATCCACTGTCAATCATAAACTACACAGGAAACTTCTCACTGGTAACAATGAGTATTTGTGGCAACATTACTACTGATGAATGAACTTAGAGCAAAGTAGATCTAAATGAAAACCAAAAATTGTTAGTAGCTATTAAGTAGTACTTAGTCTCATTCTTATTTCTTGGCATTTTTTCCCCATTTAGTAATGCTAGGTACCACTATCATCCCCATTTTAGAGATTAGGAAACTGATGTATGGAGAAGCTAAGTAACCTGCTCAAGGTTAAACAGCTAATAAGTGGCAGACACAAAAACTGAAACCAAGAAGTCTGACACTGGAGCCTATATTCTTAACCTGATGTACTGAACCAAGAGAATTAGGTGCCTGAAATGCATTTGAAAGAGGTAGAGAAGCTATGACAAGAAACATTAACCAAAATGGATCTCCAAAACAAAGCTGCAAACCAGTATCCAATTCACTGCTGAGGGCCTACTGTGTGTTAGGCCAGCACTCCATGCTTTGGGAAATAGTAAAGATGAATAAATCATGATTCCCTCTCATCTTCATTGCTTAATTCTTAATTCTTTATTGCTTAATTCTTTCATAAAACCTCACCCAATTCAGAGCACTATTGTTTCACTTTTCACACTGTATTACAATTAAGTAGATACACCTGCCTCTCCTACTATTAAGTTGTAAATTCTCCGTAGCCCATCATGGGAACAGACACCATATCTTATCCATCACCAAATTCCTGATATCGTGTGCATGGACACACTGTTGCCTCTCAATAGCAATTGATGAATGCAAGAACAGATGAAACACAGAAGGAGAAAACAGAAGCAAAATAACTTGTTTTAAGATTCACATTGTGCAAGAGGAAAAGAAAAGAGTTTGCATATTCCAGCCTTATTCTAAAGTTGTGGCTAATATGTTATATATACCAACTAGTCCTAAAACTACATGATTGAATGTTTTATCAGATACTATGAGACATAAAATTTTGTTCACATGTCATCTTCATGCTTCACCTCTCATTTGAACATACTGAAACCTTACAGGCAGGGGCCACCATACATACCACTGTGTCAGGCCATGGTAAAGGCATATTTGCAATCTAATCTTCAGAGCAGCGCTGTGAAGTAGCTCAATCTAAAAATGAAGGCTTAGAGAGGTCAAGTCTCTTGCCCAAGGTTACACAGCTAGTAAAAGACAGAATGGGACATTAAATTCCACACTAGTGACAACTATGCTATTTTTGTTCTCTCAAAGTTCCAAATCCAAGCCCCACCACATACTAGTTATGTGACCTAGGGGAAATTATTTAGCTCCTCTAAGCCTCATTTTTATCATTGTGAGGCTAGTGATTTTCTAGGGAATGATATAAGGATTAAATGAGATAATGAATGCAAAGTGTCAGTCATGTGATAGGTATTTGACAAATATGTATCTGTTAGCTCATTAAATATTCAGACTTTGCACAGTAATTTGATATATTTGTTGCCAACTGATTTAGATACTAAAACTACCATTAAATGCTGTGCTTAAAAAGATCACTGTGTTTGGATTTATGTCCCAACTAAGCAGTTGCAAGTGTTACACAAAATTAAAAGCACAAATGAAACTAAAACTCCACAATAAATATAAATAGCTATAGACTGACATTTTTCTAAGACTTTTACTTTCTCTATTTAATAACTAGAGACACTCAAATATAAAGGTTAAAAAAAAAAGAAAGAAAGAAGAAAAAAAAATAAACCTTGCCCAAGACAGAATCAGTCACTGGAAATCTAGAATCAGAACTTAGTCTCATGTCATTCTCAAATGATTAAATGAAAATTCGATTTGAATGCTTGTTTCAACACTAAGTACTTTTAAAGATCACCCAGCCAATGTAGGTGGGCATCACCCAGTCCACTGAGAGATCAAATCAAACAAAATTTCAGAGCAAGAATGAATTCACTCTTTCTGCTTGAGCTAGAACATCCATCTTGTCCTGCCTTCAAATATCAGTGTTCGGGCTTCTTGGACTTTCAGAGTCAAAACAAGACTTATATCACTGCTCCCCAAACCCTCACTCCCTCCCAAACTCAGGCCTTTGGTTTTAGGCTGAGTCATGTCACTGGCTTTCCAAGTTCTCTAGTTCTCAGACGGCAGATCACTGGGACTTCTTCACCTCCATAATCATGTTAGCCAATTCCTATAACACACACATACACACACACACCCTATTGGTTCTATTCCTCTGAAAAACCCTAATACAACTTTCTATCTGAAACAGTATTTCTACTCAGTAGAGGAAGGATTTAGAAGACTCAGTTTCCTATTCAGACTCTGCCACTTACCAACTCTGAGACTCATGCCAAAGTTCCCTCATCGATGGAATGGGGATGAAGATTAAAAGAGACAATGCATAGCAATGCGCCTAGCAAAGAGCCAAGAATATACCAGACACTGGACAGGTGCTGACGAAACTCAATCTGGAGCTCTTAAGACCATCTGGAACTCCTGAGATGCTGCAAAGTGTTGGTGCTCCTCTTCTTACAAATAACTTAAATGCAGAGAAGGAAAGGAAGGAGGGGAAGAAAAGGAAATAAAAATAGTAGCTATCTGAGGAGTTACAGCTACAATTCTGTTAAGAAAGAGCAATCAAGCTTCTATGTTACACACAACTCTAAATTATGATCCCAGATTAAAATGCTAAATTGTGACGTCCCATTATACTCTTTCTGCTAATTACAATAGTGGTTAATCAAAACATGAAATGGGATGGTCATAAAAAGATGTTTCATCCATGTACACTAGAAGAGCTATTTCCCAAGAGGTGCGCATGGGATAGACAACCAGAAAATAAAAAGTGGCTTTAAGTATTCTGCTAATCAGGTTTTCATCACTGGGACCAAAATATTCAAAAAGACCAACTTAGAGGAAGAAAAGTTTATTTTGGGATCACAATTTCAAAGGTTAAGCTCCTGGTGGGCCAATTTCATTACCTTGGGCCCAAAGTGAAGCAGAACTCTATGGCAGAACGACGTGGATAGAAGAACACTCCTCACTTTATAGTGGCTAGAAAGCAGAGAGGGAGGGAGGAGCCACAGGGAACAAAGTAATCCCCAAGGATACACCCCAGTGACCCCTCCTCTAGCCACATCCCACCTGCCCACAGTTATACCCCATAAATCCACTGAAACTGTTAATCCATCAGTGGGATTAAACCACTGATAAGATTACATCTCTTATAATCTAATCATTTCACCTCCTGTATTAACACAGGAGCTTTTGGTAGATACCTAGTATCCAAACCATAACAAGTATGCACAACAAGGTAATCCACAAACATTTTGACAGAGTGACAGAGAGCTGTGTGAAATGCTAATGGGCAGACTGCTTTGCTGTGAAATGAAATTTACAACTGTTCAAATGCCATTTGGGCTAAATTTTACTATGAACGACCAATCTGCTTTTCTTTACTGACAAAGAAGCACTCCATGAATAATCAATCTGCTCCCTAACCTTCCATTTTTCCATTCACCTCTCCCTCCCTTCTCCTGCTATATCCTCAGATGCTATCTCTAAAGAACCTCATATTCATGAGCCATAGAGCTCAAGATTACTACCATATTCATAGGAGAAATTATAGCAGAGAAAAATGAGCTTTGGTGGAAATTACGCAGAAAAAAAAAAAAGACTGATATAGCCTGGTTTTTATACTTTCCTTTATAGCAGATGGTAAGCCCCATTTATAATAGAATGTATTATAAACATCAGAAAAAAATGATCACTACAAAAAGTAGAAAAGCTTAAGGAAACATAATGAAGCTTGAAAAACAATCTAAAACGCATTTACCAAAATCTACACTTGGATGGAATGTATGATGGTTTCCATCCCCACGACACCCTATTTACACCTAATATGGCATCATCCTCTTCCTATGTAGTTGTTAAGTCCCAATCTGTGTGTTACCTAAGGGTTATATACTGACAGGGAACATTGTTACCTTTGAAAGTCACCATTGAAATGTATGTGTCCTGTCTAGAAAGAGGCTGCAATAACTACACAGTCAAGAGAGTGTGCCTATGTTCCACAATCTCTATACCAGAAGGAACAAAAACAATTGGGCTAAAGTTAACAATACCGATCACTCATGCATGTCAACGGGAACCATCTGCTGGCAACCCAGTCAGGTTCAAGACTCACAGGCCCACTTCCATATATTCCCTCTTCAATAAAGTTTGCTGTTTTATTTCTTAAAGTTAATTTTCATTAATAAGGAATATCTGTTACCTGCATACTCTACAAAAGGAAGCAATCATTACAATCAGAAAAAAATTAAAGTCAGAGAATTTTAGGTCTAGAAAAGAGCTTAGAAGTTATATAGTACTGTCATTTCATAGATAAGAAAACAAGGTTCAGAGACATTAAGGGACTTGTCCAGGTTCAACATTACCTCTAGTAAAGCCATTATTTAAAAAAAAAAAAAAAAAATTCATTATTCTCCGATACAAAGTTCTTTCTTTTTTTTTTTAAATTAATTTTTATTGTAGGTTGTTCAAAACATTACATAGTTCTTGATATATCATATTTCACACTTTGATTCAAGTGGGATATGAACTCCCATTTTTACCCCATATACAGATTGCAGAATCACATCAGTTGCACAACCATTGATTTACATATTGCCATTCTGGTGTCTGTTGTATTCTGCTGCCTTTCCTATCCTCTACTATCCCCCCTCCCCCCTCCCCTCCCCTCTTCTCTCTCTACCCCCTCTACTGTAATTCATTTCTCCCCCTTATATTTTTCCTCCTTTCCCCTCACTTCCTCTTGTATGTAATTTTGTATACCCCTGAGTGTCTCCTTCCATTTACATGCAATTACTTTCTACCACTACAACTGCCTTATCAATAACCTGGTTGTTTCCAAAATTTTAAAATATCTCTTTTGCCTAGACTGAACAACAAATCGTCATTAACTCCCAAAGGCCACATCACAGTCCTAACGCGTGTGTATACCTCCTCCCCATTTCTACAACAACTAATGTCATCCCTGCCTTGAAATGGAAATAAAATACCATCTTGCTAAGTATTACCATCTTCCACAACACAACAAAGCACCAAAAACCAAATATAGAAAACAAAACTGGGACTGTGTCAGACTTATCATAGTAAGTGTTATTCATTTCCTCAGCACCTGTCTCCCAATGCCCTATTTCCTATGTCCTAGACAACAGGGGGGCTGGTCAGCAGCCAATTGGCTGAAGTCAGATATCCTTCCGCCACTTTTCTGCCTCATGGACAGCAAAAAATGAATCTCTTAACTCAGTCAATTTAACAGTTCATTCAAATCCAGCATAAAACTTTTCTTGGAAAAAATAAATGATGCACACGTAATAGAACATCTAGATGTGTGAGATGTCCTGCTTCAAAAAAGATCTTATTAGAGTACACATCATAGGTAGAATAATAAATAAAACTGGCTTTCTCTAACATTGAATCCCAGAGAATATTTTCAGCAAAAAAGTTAAAGGAGTTTCCAACAGAGAACAAATAACTTGAATGAAGTCAAAGAACGAAATGAAACTGGCCACTCATCTATGAGGCTGGACAGACAAAAACCAAGTCCCCACTGGGGATAGAAACCCTTCTGTGCAAACCCAGAAACACAGAACCTGCCCATACCTGAATCTGAGCTATTTCCTGTTGATATTTCCAGCCTGAAGATGGCCCTACTGTCCAACTGAGAAAACATTTTACAGCATGTGAAACTCATCTTAGGAAATAATGAATCTCCTTTCCTATACCATTTACTGTATAGCCAAAAGATTCTCCCTTTGCCCAAAAAGCTACATAATTTCTCTAAGAACTGTTATCCACATTTGGCCATATTTGTATATTTTGTGAGTCACGAAATTATTATTTTAAAAGTTGACAAAAATATGCTCCTCCTTGTGCATTCATAAATACAATATAAAATACAAAACACTATCAACCTTAAGAAGTGAACTCCTCAGGATTTTTCTGAGTCACTATCTTCTCTCTGGATTCAAGACCAGAAGGATTCCATGGAGAAAAGATAATTGCATGGAGTTCTTCTATTTGGGGTTGGTTAAAAAAATGGGCAGTGTAGACCTTAACACTACCATCCATGTTCTTTTTCAAAAAAGAAAAAAAAAAAGTTAACTCAGTCCTTCAAAATTCAGTCTTTCACCAAGCTGTGCAGAAACTAGGCTTTCATTGATTTCTATTATCTGCCTCCTCCTTTCTCCACCCAATGCTGTGTACAAATCCCCAGTATAAAATTAGTACACTGGTAGTTCTCACTATTTAGCAGTAACCCTTATATAAATACACCTTTTGATGGCCAAGGTAGGGTACATTAAGTTTATATGTCTTCCATGGGATTAAGATGTCTCATGGAGCATTCACTACTGATATTGATTATGCTGGTGAGAATATATTTAAAGAAGTATACCTAACATTTGTGTGCCAGTTTACAGCTCACAAAATCCTTTTAAATACAATGCCTCATTTGACACACCAAAGTCCCAACCAAGACTGGGAATGAAAATAGAGGCAGAAGCTGGTCACAGTGGCACATGCCTATAATCCCAGGAGCTTGGGAAGCTGAGGAGAATTGTGAGTTCAAAACCAACCTCAGCAATTTAGCGAGGCCCTAAGAAACTCAGTGAGACCCTGTCTCAAAAAATAAAAAAGGTCTGGGGATGTGGCTGAGTGGTTAAGTACCCCTGGGTTCAATGCCTAGTACCAAAAAAAAAGAAAAAGAACCTCAGAAAAGCCATATTATCTATCTCCGTGGCAGCAAAGAAGTTAAACCTAAGTCTTCTAATTCTAAATACTATGCTTTTGCAGATTCCCAGTATAAAATTAGTACACTGGTAGTTCTTACTATTTAGCAGAAGGAATTAATATGTTGGTATTAATTAATACATTAATACATTGGTAAATTATTCACATGTGTACACACATATATTTATACATCAAAACAAAAAGGTAGATAAAAGGATAAGTATTATCTTTTATAAAACAACCACACATGAGAAAACAAAAAGCAGTCAGTTTTGATCAATGAATGTGAAATGTGTGATATACACCTGTCTTTGCAGAGGAGAGGCATGAGGCTACATGGGCAGCTCCAGTGTCCTGGGGTGATACTGGGGTCAATAAGCAAAAGAAGCTCAGAGTATAGACTTGGAGAAGCAAACTCATTCCCTGATGCTGATGATTCCCAACATAAGGTCTGTAGCAGCATGCCACTGGGCAGGGCACAGTTAATGCAGATTCTTCAAGGACTCTGTCCCACAGCCAAGCCTCTAGCAGAGTTTTACAAGGACCTCTTTGTCTTGGGCCCCCTCCCAATACATGGGAAACCTCAGAATGTCTCTTGCCACTGAGTGCAACTGAGCTGAGCCACTTGGTATTAATGGCTCTCAACGGTGGCCAGCAAGTTGAGCCAAGGCATATTTCCAATGCTTCTCAGTCCTGCAAACAACCTATACTTTGTAAGAGCTTGTCTTTTATCTTTAATAAATGATTAGGGGATTTTTTTTCTAATAGCACTTTAAAATCCAGATGAGGAACCAAGTAATATCCACCGAGAATAAGGTCTTATTTTCATCCCTTTGTTTCTATCACCTAGTCAATAAGGAAAACTAAGTCCATAAAACAACAGAACTCAAAGACAGCAGACTTTTTTTCACCTGAGACAGAAGATTTAAGTATGTCTAGTAAGTGAAGAATTATTTGAGATCATCAGCTCCAAAATGTGCCAAACACACATAAGTAAACCATTTTTTAATATTTATTTTTTAGTTGTAGTTGGACATAATACCTTTATTTTATTTATTTATTTTTATGTGGTGCTGAGGATCGAACCCAGGGCCTCACACATGGTAGGTGAGCACTCTCCCTCTAAGCCACAACCCCAGCCCCAAGTAAACCCCTTTTTTTTTTTAAAGGAGAGAGAGAGAAAGAGAGAAAGAGAGAGAGAGAGAGAGAGAGAGAGAGAGAGAATGATTTTTTTTTTTTTTTTTTTTTTTTTTTGTAGATGGACACAACACAATGCCTTTATTTTTATGTGGTGCTGAGAATTGAACCCGGGTCCCGCCCATGCTAAGTGAGCGCTCTACAGATTGAGCCACAATTCCTTTTTAAGTTAAGAAAATATTAAGGAGATGCTATATGTAATCAGCAAAAATGATCAAATCATATTTTAGTCTCTCTGAATCATATTTGGATATTTAAAATGTTGCAGAATGGTCTAAAATTAAATAATGGCCCCCAAACAGAAATATATATCCAACTTTGAATAAAAATAAACTTCAAGGACCAGAAATTTGCCCTTTATCCAGACATTTCTTATAATACAAAAATGCTATATTCCACTAAAAGGTACAAACTGAATTTTTAGGTTCACAGTACGTTGATGGTTACATACAAGATAGGTAAATTTCTAATTATATCTACTTACTGCAAAACCCAAGTTAATACTTATCTACATGTACATTAAAGTGCATCAAAATCCACAGAGCAAGGAACAGAGGAAAACTGGAGTGTGCTAAAAGGTAAAGGGATGAAGAGAGACTTTGACTTTCTGCTCCATTATTTACTCTGTATTATGTCACCTTTTCCTCCATGTTATCTGGTCTATGGAAACTCTAGAGCATATTTTATTTGCATGAGATTTTTTTTAAAAGAAAATGCAGCCTGATGTGGTGGCTCATGCCTATAATCCCAGCAACTCAGGAGACTGAGACCAGAGGATTACAAATTCAAGGCCAGCCTCAGCAACTTAGGCCTTGAGCAACTTAGCAGGACCCTATCTCAAAATTTTTAAAAATGGGGGGCAGCTATGGATGTGGCTCAATGGTAAAATGCTCCTGGGTTCAATCCCTGGTACCAAAAAAGAAAAGAAAATGGATTCAAAGATTTGCTTCACACATCAGGACCACTAAAGATCTGAAAATCACTAAATGATATAATGTAGAAATGGAAGACTGGACAGATGCTACAATGATGAGCACACTTCAGTTTTAACTGACATCACTACAGCTTCCTCACTCCAAGTAAAAGGCAAGAGGATCAGAAAATATTTTCTTCTTCCAATCAACTTTGAAGAATTATGGGAAACGAATGATTCCATTTTAAGATTGCCTCCCTCTTAAGAAAATCAAAGCCCCTGAAAATCTCTTTCATGGGTGTTAAGAGGGAACTGTGTACTCCAAAGAAAAGGTAAACTAGTCCAAAGGTTGCTAGATAAACACTAAGGGTTTGCAGCTCCAGAGTCCAACCTGTCTCCTAGAATCAAGAGACAACTTTTCACCATCCCCAAGAGCAGAGAAATATAGCAAGTTCCCAGTTTCTGTGTGCTACAGTAAGATGGGAAACGACTCAAAACCTAAATAGGTAACTTCTTTTTTTAAAATTTTTTTTTAGTTGTAGATGGACAGCATGCCCTTATTTTATTTTTTATTTTTATGTGGTCCTGAGGATCAAACCCAGTGCCTCCCATATCCCAGGCAAGTGCTCTACCACTGAGCCACAACCCCAGCCCAGTAGGTAACTTCTTAATTCACATTTACAACCATGATTTTCCTAAACCTCAGTCCTTCATCTCAACTGCTTACAATTCCAATTTTGATTCCCTACAGAAATGAGTGCTATTCACCATATCTATCATTGAAACTGTTTCATCCAATCAATTAAACCCCAAAACTTAAGTTCTTAATAATCATATCAATTACCTTCAGCAGATCTAAATGCCTGAAATTATAGAAAGAGAAATAAGTAGTCTCAGAAAATCACTAAGTCATAAATAATCTATTTTATGGGATAAAACTAAATTTTTTGGCAGAGGAAAAAGAAACTGAACTCTCTTTTTAACTGGCAACTTGTCATGTTTAAATTAAACATAACTCTACATATAATATTTATAAAAATTCTGGGTACCAATCGTTCTTTATACTTCCTTGGCTGAAGAAAACCAACCACTTTTAAAGCTGCAAGCTCTGATGTTTAAATTAAAAGAGGACACACAATGAAATCAGTTCAATAAGGAGTAATCCCTGTCTTTAGTCTTTAAATTCATGACATATAAATCTTCCATAATTATGGCAACATTTCCCTCACAGCATTTTCCAAATCTCTTACTTAAACTAAGCTACTGGTCCTCTGATTCATCAGATGTTCAGGAATGCTCTCCTAACAGGCACGCTTGCTAGATCACGGCAAAAGAAATATTACTACCTTCTCCACTGCCATAAAAAACATTTCAAACATGTTTTCTCTTCTTCGGGGCCAGTTGTAGACACACATTCTTCCCCCAGCCAGGTCCCAACCAATTTAAAAACATCCAAACATGAACTTGCATCACCCATGATCTAATGTGATGAGTTTACCAAGGTCTCCAACAGCCTGGGTCACCCACCAAGGGAAATACAATGAACAGGCGATTCTGGGGAGCTAAGATGAGTTCCACACCTGTTGGTGGAAATCTGCCCTGCTGCAGGCCCAGCAAGCTTCACAGTCAACCTTTCTTCACTATAGCAATTTGCTTCTCCCTTAAATTCATGGACATCTTATTACTTGTTTTACTCATTTTCCTGAATGTTCCACTTATTTTAAGAAAGAAATAATAGACTTTTCTGGGTTGTGAGGCAGGGCATGAAAACTATTTCTGAAAATCTTTGTCAAGTTAAGTTTTCCCTTCTGACCACTGGGGAACTGAAGACCCTCACTTTTACCTCAGAATTTCTTTATCATGTACTCCCAAAACTGATTGTGTAATAATTACCTCACCCTCTGCCAATGTTATGAAAGCTTACCCTTCCTGCCAATTCCCAGTGAGAGGGCAGCTACCCAGTGAATGCTCTCAATATGAGTGCTCACATCAGGAGTGGCAGGGTATGTCATAAGTTGCAATGTATGCCCTAAAAGTTCAACACGAGGTGGAAAGAAAAATAGCAACACCAAATATAAGCACTAAAAGAATTATCTAGCTGACCCTGAAGACCTACCACTGAACTGACTTTGCAGAAGGACTTTTCTATGTGATACCACATAAAAGACTACGAATTCAAGCAGCAAACTCTGCTCAGTGAAAGTAAGGAACCTTGACTGGTCTCAAAGGCAGCATTTGCTGTGTGACATAAAATGCTTCTTATTTCTTTCTAGATTATAGATTCTAGATTGGTAATATTTGTGCCTCTCCTAAGAAAGTGGCTTGTTTTTAAGTCACAGTGTTTACAAATTGAATAACTAATTAAATTTCATATTTTGCCAAGTAGGTAGAAAAATACCACATAACCATAACTATCCCTGACTCCATTCATGTCTTTTTTCCCTCCCATCTTCCCACCAACTTATAATGTTTATTTAATTATCTTTTAGCTTATATAACCATAGCCACCTTGACTCTTTCTGGTAACAAGGTAGAGTACAAATGCGTAAATTTTAAGAATGTTTCTAGACCTTTTCAAAAGTATTTGCTCAATTAAAAATGCATCCTGTAACAGCAGCTTCTGATCAAGAAGCAGCCCACGGTCAGGACTATCTGGTCAAGAATCCTGAAAAAACTACATTTTATATCAGAGAAACAGCACAGGCAATTCATGATTTTCTGCAGAGACATGAAAATCTGTGGAAACATTAAAGTCCTACCCTCAACTATTTAGCTCCTAGTTGGTTCTGGGGAACTACCATCAGAACATAAAAAATAATGAGCTAATGACCCAAAACAAAAAAGGAAGACAGAGAAAAGAAACTCTTAATCCCATCTTTGCTTTCATTCCCTCTCAAATAGTTTTTTTGTGATTCATTATAAATTCAAAATCACATATTTAACTCCCCAGAAAAGCACGACACTCTCATTCAGCTACACCTAAGTTAAACCATGTCATCATTACAGTTTCAGGTTTATTTGTTCAGATTATTGATAATTAGTGGAAGAGAGATAATTTCAAAATTTTCTTTTCTTTTCACAAATATCTCCCCTTGAGAGAAAGTGTCTCCTGCCTTATAAAATTCAAGTTTTTTGCCGCCTCTAATCTATCACCTCCGTCTATCCAACTAGACTGACATTTCTCACAAAATGTTTATGACCTTGTGTCATGACATTAATGATAGGTCATTAAATTCAGAGATTTGATTCAATCTTGACCAAAATTTCTTTGGTTCCTCTACTTCTGTATCAGTGAATTTTAATTATTTTGGTAAACTATAATCTGATTTTATTACTTTCCACAGCTCAAAATCCATGACAAATACACCAAGCTCACCCTTCTACTAATCACCAAATAACAGAACCAGTAAGGAGATGTTCAAACATTGCTCGGGTTTTACATTTTCTCAAAGATTCTCCTCAGAGCCACTATGATCTTGTGAATCCAAGTTAAGTCCAAAAGTTCAGTGTTGAAAATTTCTCTCCCACATAATACAACGAATCACCTGATTGGTTTGCATAATTTGAGAAATCTAACCTCAATTCATTTCTGAGGTGACCTCACAGTTTTTCCTTGGACTACTGAAGACCTAGAAACCCAGTCATATGTGCTAAAGCAATTACAGAAGGGATTTATTTATTAAACATTAATCTCCTTGTCATGCAGAATACCTAGAAAATCCCTGATACACTTTTGCTCTGAAACTTCTCTGGTAACAAATTTTTCTAAGTCTCCAAAAACCTTTCCCTCCACAAATCCGATAGGCCTTTCTCAAGTCTTCAATCCCCTTGACCTCTATGCTTCAGTTAGCACTGCTGAAATTCTCTCCTCGCATGGTTTCCCTGGGTGTTCTCTGTGTTCTTCTACAACCTCTTTGTCTCATTTGCTGACTATTCTTTTTGTCTGCCTCCACCCCCTTGGCTGGCAAAAGCTCCTAAAGTTCAAGAACTCAGCTTTCTGCATTTTTCCCTCAGTATTCACCAACATGAAACATACTACTGAACAACATCCGCCTTGCACAGGCCCCTCAAAAATCAAAGATCAAGGCTTGACCTCTAAAACTGTGATCTTGTCTTCAGTTGCTAAGTCATCTCAGGATATGACGCCTGATACCTCAAAGGTAACACTTCAGAAAGTGAGCTCAATTTTTTTCTAGCCTTGCCACAATTTCCCAGCATCCCACACTAAACCCCTACTGCTTTATAACTGCATTTATAAAATAGCCCCTAACACTGTCCTCCCCAACTCTAGCTCTGCTGCTCCAGTCCATCCCAGCTATTACTGCCTAAATAATTACTAGTATTTACCCCTGCCAGCACATTGCCATCTATTCAAGAACCTGTGCACTTTCCTATTGTCTACTACATCAAATCAATAATCAAATTCATTGAGACTTCTCCATGGAGGTGCCACCTCAGCCAACCCAGTGTGCTTGGACAAACACACACACATGACTTGTTTACTGTCCTTTCCAAACTTGTGCCTTCAAATATACCTTTCTTCCCACTTGAAATGCAACCCTCACCGGTGTCTGCCAATTTATGTTTCTCTCTCCCTTATCTAGTTCAAAATGCAGATCCATCTTCAGCCAGCCCCATATCTTTAGCATCATTCTCTTTATCACTCTATATTTAAGATACTCAATTTGTACCACTTTCCTTGTTTTTAATATGCTACCTTGCAAGTGCTCTCAACTTGTGTCAATGTACACCTTATCTCTCTGCTAGTTTATAATACTCCTTCGAAACAGGGAATATCTTTATATAACAGTATTTTAGTGTTTACATATGAATATTTAGAATATTTTGGTACTACATATAGTATAGTACCAGCAGGTATCTAGTATTAGTTGTTAATTAATAGAGTAGTTAGAATGGCTGGCCAATGCCATAATTCTATACCCAAATCCTACAAAAGCACTACATACCCAAAGCACTACATACCTAGCCGGGCTGCGGCAGAATAACCAGGGGGTGACGAGCAACTTGTGTACATTGATACAGCAGGAGTGGGAGCTGTTTATTGTAGGACAGGAGGGGTATATATACATTCCACACAGCTTATCTTAATTAACATAAACTAGATACAGCATATCAACCAATAAGGAATCTCCACACTTAATGGCTCGCTGGCTTACTTCACAAACCACTCCCTCTGGCAAAATGCCAGGTGCCATCCTGACTTGTTTACAGACCCTAATACATTTCCAGCTCTGGTCAAAATGGATCTCGTTCTCTTTAATAAAAAGTTTTAAATTACTCCATTGTAAACCCTTTCTCTTTAAATGGGCTTCATTTCCTTTTTTAAGTTTTCCTTACTAGCTTGTCCACCTGCTGGAAGAAAAGGGAATCATTCTTACCTAACCTACTTACTCCTTCCCCATATTTGAATCTTGGCTCTGCAACTTGCTTTGCTCAATGCTACTCCCAGAGGCATAACAAAGCACATTCCCAAGGTCAGCACAGGCCTCGGCTTCAGTCCCTAAAGTCCAACAACCTAGAATGTAATTCCACCAGCTGCCCTAAAAGTCAAGAAGCAGCCCACATTTCACTAAAAGATATGAAGGTTATACACATTTATATACATATGCCAATGATACAAAGAGGGGGAAAAAAGAGAAGTAGAATTGACTTCCTCTAATTCATAGCATGGTTGAGGGAAAAAGCATAATCTGCATATTGTTTCCACATTTTTTTCAATGGATAAATAACTGAACTACACAAGATGTTTCATATGAGAATACTGGCCTGATTACTCAAGACTCTCTCCAAAGGCCCCCTGCCTTGCATTTGCTCTCTGACTTCTTGTTTGGGGACCAAATCCAAGTACTACTTGGACTTACTACTTCCATCATAAAGCAGAGCTCTGACATTTTCAGGGAAAATGCACTTAGAAAACATAGGTCTAAACTGATCTATCCTAGATCTTTCACTCATAGTTTTCAAGTAAGGCACCACACAGTACAGAATCAATTCACATAAAAGGCCATTCATTGTGTATGCTGTGCAGGTGCTACACCTTTCTGACACAGCATCATAGAGTACTAGAACCAAGAGAAACTAATAAGCAATTGGTAAGTATTAGAAGTCAAATGGATTTAGATAGATAATAAATGCATACAGTGGATATAGAATTTTAAAATGTCAGGGAAAGGCAACAAATTAGCTCCTGAGAATTTTCATCACCATCAATAGTAGAGGTCATATAAAAGATTGACTTGTGATTTTAAAAAAAAATGCTGCAAGTCATTTATTCATAATGACTCTTGGTAAAACCTAGTTATAGATAATATTTTGTTTTGACTGATAGTCTGGAGTAGCTTTGGGGGTGAGGTGGGAAGTATTCAGAACAAGAAATAACATTTTATTATTTCTTCTGTGTTAAACTGATTGTTGGATTACAACCAAAATTACCAGAACCAAAATTTTAAATTTTGAAATTTTATAAGGAAACCTAGGATTAAATAGAGCATCAATGAGACTTTTCTATCAATGGGAAAAAAGCACTAGCACAAGGCTACAAGATTTAATGAAAGCAAACTTCTGATTTAGAACACAAAGGCCACACCATGCACCGAAAATAAAAGACAATACTGCCAAGAGCATAAGTGTGAAAGTCAAATGCCAGTTGGTATTAGTAATGGAAATATGATCCCATAAAAGAAAGACTCAACAACACTCAAAAGCCTATAAAACACAGGACAATCCTAATGCTTCTTCAATGGCTAACATCATCAGAACATACGTAGATGATAATCTATGCCTTTCCTTCTCTTCATACTTTTCATGACTAAAGAATATAAAATACTCCTTTTATCAAATTCTCTAAAAATGAACAATCTATATCCTTTTGCTTGGTTTTAATTCTTGTACTTCCAATGTCTGCTCTCCTTTCTCTGAGATCTTTCTGTTACTTTCTGTTCTTTTTAGAGTGAGCTGCAACCTGGTTTTTTACAATGTATACTGGCAACTTGCTGTAATGTGTACTGGTAACTTGCCTGGAAATACCAACCTTCTTAGGACAGAGACATCTAATTAGAGGATTGTAATCAACCCAGGCAATCTGCCTTCACACTACCCAGAGTAAGAGCATGAACTCTGGTGTCAGACAAATCCAGCTCAAATCTTGGCTCTGACATTTGCTAAAGGAATGACCTCAAGAAGTCACTGTTAATTAACCTCATCAAAGCCAACTTAAAAGTAAAGTAAAATAAAATAAATTTCATAATAATTATAATAATAATAGTAGTAATAATAATAATCCTTCATCATGTTCTTATACAGACTCAAAGGGAGAATAAATTTCAGCACGTACAACATAAACCCTAGCCAGAATAAATCCTTCCTAATTTTGTAGTATTAATAGTACAGGTTAGCGTACCCCTTGTAACCTTAAACATTCTCATTCATAAGATGGAAATAACACTAACCATACAAGATTGTTACCAAGATGAATTTGATACAATGTCAGTGAAAATACTCTTTAAAAGTATAGCTAGGGCTGGGGATGTGGCTCAAGTGGTAGCGCGCTAGCCTGGCATGCGTGCGGCCCAGGTTCGATTCTCAGCACCACGTACAAACAAAGATGTTGTGTCCGCCGATAACTAAAAAATAAACATTAAAAAAAATTTCTCTCTCTCTCTCTCTACTCTCTCACTCTCTCTTTAAAAAAAAAAAAGTATAGCTATACACAATGTAAGGCAATGTTACTCAATCCAGTTTAAATAGAGTGTTTTCTGAATTCCATAACTAAAGACAACATGTAATGTTTGGTCTAACTTTGTACGAAGTGATAGAAACTACTGTGATGATTGCAATATAGTTGAATGTTCCCATTTTCCAGTAGAGTAGAAGAAGAGACATCTGCTAGGGGGAAAATACAAGTCTCCAAAGCAAATGATCCTCTGATAATAAATGCAAAGCATCCACTAGCTGGCAAGTGAGAAAACATCTTCCTTTACTTTACGTCCAGTGCTTTTCAGGATTCGGTCTTCTGACCACATGTAAGAGAATCCACAGAGAGTGCTTTTATAAAACATTCCTAGGCTCCACCCCAAGTCACTTACACACAATCTCTGGTAGTGAGGCTCAAAATTTGAATTTTAACAAGACCTCCAAGTAATTCTGATGCTCATTTAAGCTTGAAAATTGTTGCTTCGATGTTTTGTTGAGAAAAGTCACAACTATCATAGCTAGCATGTGTCACTTATGGGAAACTGTTTACCAGAAAACAAAGAAGGAAATGTCTGGAGAATAAGAAATTTAATCTAAGTACAAATTTTGAAATAGAGTAGACAAAGTTCAAAGAAATCAATATTTAACTTTTCCTTTAAATACATCTTTTCAATGACATCTCACAGAGTAATATAAGAATTGTTTTACAACTGGCCATTATGGTGCACTCAGGTTTCTCTAGTGCTCCAGATACTGACTTCACTTCTCTTGACACTTGCCCAATTGCCTGAGCCTGCAGGACAAGCAGGGGGGAACAATCAGCGTACTCCATGTTCTGATGCTACACCCAGACCCAGCCTCCACTGAACTTGCCTGAAATACCTCCACCCATCTTTTTAAGGTTACGTACACCTGAGAGGATTGTAATCAACATAGGCAATCTGCCTCCATGCTCCCCAGGTAAGTCTGGGGGTGGTGGCAGGGTGACAGCACCCAGCCACACTCACACCAGTTCTTTCAGCCTGAAAGGTTACCAGGAGGGAAATGAGATGGGCCCACAAATAATGTATTATGCCAAGGAAGTCTCATTTCCTTTTCATTAAATGACTACATCACTTATGTTGAGTTTAGGAAAATATCTAGCCCTACTCCCTTACTAACTTAACAGACTTTATGCTGAATCCTTGCCCCAGGGCTTAAGGCTTTTGTCCAGCATGGAGTACAGAGAAAATGACATCTGTATGTCACACTGAGGCCCTGCCCAGTACCCAAGAACTGCTGAGATTGATTTCTCAACACATTTATAACCCACAACTGTAGCTGGAACACACTCTAAGAAATATTATTCTCTGACTAAACAATGGGATGACCATATGGCCCCTCTGGGGACATCATTCAGTTAGCTCTCAGGGAAAAAAAAAAAAATCAGTAAGTTAGCAGGTAGTTATCCAAAGTGACTAAAGCAGGGAACACTAGAAAACCAGGGGTGACTAAAGGACAACATAAAATTGGAAACAAGAAGTAACATTCAAAGCATAAGACTATAGATACATACAAAAAAAAAAAAAGAAAGAAAGAGGAACAGATGCACTGGTGAGAGCAAAGGGGTTCTGAGACCGGGACACACCACCGTGTCATCATGGCAGTTAAATGCAAAGGATCGGAAAGACATAAACACACAGCTTTGACTGATGAGCCAAGATCAGCTTGAAGGAAGAATTCACTTTTTTATCTAACATTGTTAGCCATGAATTGGAGGAAGATAAATAAACAGAATATAGCTTATAAAAACGTCAAGTTACCCAAAGCTGAGAGATGTTATAATTCTTTCTTATTTTTAAGAGCTGTTATGTAGAAAAAGGATTAATTGTATTATCAAGGGCATAACTGAAACCAAAGGGTCAAAAATCACAGAAACGCTAACTTTGATTCAATGTACTGAAAGGAGTTTTAGCAATTAAATCCATCCACAAATGGAATGGAGCACTGTGCAAAGCAATGAACTCTTTGGTCCTTGGAGTATAAATTATGATCAGTCAAAAAAACCATAGCAAGGATTTCTACTTTGGTAAAAGAGAGATTAGCTGGTCTTTATACTTCTTTAGCACTCAGATTCTGTGAAAAAAAAAATACTTCTGGTAGAAACCAAGCCTTTCTACCATTAAAGGAGTAGTAATGAACTGGCAAAGAGTATAACATCTAAAATGAATTCAGTCTAAATTACAAGTACGAGCCTTTTATTTCCATTCTGGGAAATATAACTGATAGAGGCTTATTTTTACCTATGACATCATACTACTACTAGCACTGCTCCTGTTACCCTTATCACTGTGGGTTGTTTCCAACCAAAGTTTATAGACTTTGGAAGTCAAGACAATATTTTTTTTAAATATATATAACTGTATTCCTAAAAACCGACAGCTGAGAAAATTCTAAGATGATCGTTAATCCTCCTCATGTAGCATAATGGGGAACTAAAAGGAAGAGGGATCTGTAGCAAGAGGACTATAAAAAGCTCACTTAGGTCTGAAAGGATGACACCGTGGACCAGCCTGAGATCAGCTTACATTGAACCCTGCAGGGTAGTTCCCAGGACCTGGAACACATGCAAAACCAGTGGAATTTTTGTAGAAGGAAAGGAATCAAAATTTCATACCCAATTTGATTTGGTCTCCCAATTCCTGTCAATAGCAATAAATTCTTAACAGGTACAATTTGGTGATCTCCAGCCCTGAGTCTTAAGAAAGAAAGTAGGGATCATATAACAATAACATTGACTCAAATGCCACTCCCAACAGCCTAACATTTGCTTCCCTGGAAATCAGAGTAATGAGGCCCTCAAGTTGCACCTAGGAGAGAAGAATGGCCTTCAGATGCCCTCTGCCAAGACTCTGTTGGCTTCTCACCTACAAAGGCCAAGACGTTCAAAGCAAGTGAGGTAGCCCTAGTCTGGCCCTGTGAGACTCTGATGACAAGAAAGAGAAGCTCCGCTGTGAGTCAAATGTCAGGCCTGCACACACTGCAGCTATCATGTCCTACCAGCCAAGAAATATCATCATGACAGAGCATACGAAGATGGCAATGGGGTTTTCTCTCAAGTGCCTCTTAAGATCTTCCCTGAGGATCAGGGAAGGAGGGAGAGGAAGAATGAGGACTGTAATGATGTTCCTAAGTAGAAAACAAATCAGCAGAGCTACAGTCCTTGTTGTTGCATTGAAACAAATGGTTGCAGGTTTCCTAAAAGACAAACAGTGCCTGACCTTTGGGGGAATGCATGATAGATACTTGGTTACTGTTTTCATAATAAACTTTGCTCATCAAATTTATAAACTAATTTAGTTTATTTGACATTGTCTTTAAATGTCATCGGCTTTAAATATAATGACTGCTTTTACTTTGCACATTAGGAATAGTCACAAGTCACAGGTATCCCACACATCAGTACATAGTCCCATGGTTTTGAGCCAGTTAAAAATCAGCCTTCAGGGCTTCCCATTTTCCGAATACAGAACCCTGTCCACTTGTCATACACTATTTATTTTCTGGCTTTCCACAGAAACTACTTGTAATTTTATCAGATCATTTTCATTTCATCATTTTTCCATTCCTTTCTTGCTCAAATTCCAAACCAAACTTCTCAAAAAAATTTAATAGATTTTATTAAAAAGAAGCAAATGCTCTTTAAAAGAATCTATCCCCATGAGCAATAACTAAAGTCATTAAAAAAATAAAAGAAAGTAATAGTTTGCCTCATGATGTCATCTCATTCAAAAAATTAGAAAAAAAGCAAAAAATTAGAAAGAGCAAGAAAGTCAGTGAATGGCCCTTGTCTCAGTCACTGCTATAGCGTACTGTTCAGGACATATTTCATTGGCAAATCTAAGATATCTCAATATTTAACACAGCATAGAATCCCTTAAAATTATTTTGAAAGAGAAAGAATCAAATACTGAACCCACTGTATATCAGATACATACAACACCAAATAGAGCATACATTTCATATCAAAGACACAAGTTCCATAACACATGCTACTTAAGTGAAACATTAAACATCAGTCATCATTTCTCGGATCAAAATTTTACATTCTAATCTGCAAGAGAAAATGTAGACCACATCACTGTCCATTTTATTTTTTTAATTGTTTTCCATAGAAGAACATAACATAAATCTGGAAGAGACTTCAGAATTTGAGCACCTTGAGTCCAAACCCAAGGAGAAAACTAGGGCTCATTTTTGCCATACCAGTTGCAGGATGTTGTGAAACTACTTACTGCAAGTCTGGCATCCCAGAGCTCCTGGTTTCCACCCTAGTGCTTTCTTCTTCTTATGCTTTCCTTTAAACCAAATTTTGATGCACTCTTCTCACCTGATCACTCAACAACATTGTACTAAATATGAACCTGAATTGGGACCCCTTTGCAGTTTTAAGTAAGAGCCCTGAGCTATGCTATGACCCCCAGCCCACTGTAGGACCTGCAATGCCAAACACAGTTCTAGTCTCTCCCTTGTGCTCAGCACTCACTGTCTCATTCTAAACTAAGTTCAGCGTTCAAACAACAATCAGGAAACAAAATTTGAGTTGGGAGAGATTCCTGTTCTGCCTAAAATATCTCTACTCTTCCTCATTTAAATATCCAGCTCCTAATACAATATCAAATTTATATTTTTTCCTTCTTACATCCATTCATTTTCTACTTCCCTGTAAGAGACATTATCAACTATAAAAAGAGGGCAACATAATAATTTTACATAAAACTATTACATGTACGTTTTCAAGTAGTAAATGTCTTTTTATTTATATTGCAAAATGATTGTTAAAAATAAATCTTGATCCAAATCTCACACTTTATACAAACATTAACTTGAAACTGATCATAGATTAAAATGTAAAACTAAAAGACTTTTATAAGTTAATAGAAGAAAAAGTCTTCAGGACTAGGGTTTTTTCATATGATTAAAACAAACAAACAAACAAAAAAAACATGATCCATAAAGAAAGAAAAATAAATTAGACTTCACCAAAACTTAAAACTTTTGCTTTGTGAAAAATCCTTTTATGGACTGTAAAGATAAGCCAGAAAAATGAATGAAATCACAGTCCTATTTTAACATTCACAAGACTAACTTGAAATGGATTAAAGACTTACATATGAGACCTGAAACCTGAAACTCCTAGAAGAAAACATAAGGAAAAGGCTCCTTCACATTGGACTTGGCAGTAATATTTTGGATATGCACCAAAAGCCAAGCCAAAAAAGCAAAAATAAATGAGATTATATCAAACTAAAAGGCTTCTGCACAGCAAAGAACATTATCAACAAAATGAAAAAGCAACCTATGAAATGGGAGAAAATATTTGCAAGCCATATAACTGATGTGCAGTAAGATTCAAAATATATAAGGAACTCATTCAACTCAATAGCAAATAAAGAAATAGAAAAAGGACCTGAATTAGACACTCTCAAAAGAAGACATACATGTAGCCAATAGGCATATGAAAAATTTGATGTACTTACATCATTAGAGGAATAAAAATTGAAATCATAAGGAGGAGCTGGGGTTGTAGCTCAGTGGTAGAGTACTTGCCTCACATGTGTGAGGTACTGGGTTCAATTCTCAGCACCACATAAAAATAAATAAATAAAATAAAGGTATAAAAGAAACTAATTTAAAAAACCACAATGAGAATGACTATTATCAAAAAGACAAGAGAGAAAGAATTGGCAAGGATATGGCCAAAGGAACCCATGTACATCATTGGTGAGAATGTAAATTGGTAAACCCCTTATAGAAAACAGTATATAGTTTTCTCATAAAATTGAAACACCACAGTATCCAAAATGCCACTTCTGTATATCTAAAGGAAACAAAATTAGTATATTGAAGGATTAATTACACTCAAGTTTGCAACATTAGTCATAATAGCCAAAGCATCTGAGAATAGATGAATGGACAAACAGTGGCATGCACATACACACACACACACACTCACACACAGGATCCATACAGCGGAGTCTACTCTGCCATAAAAGAAAGGGAAATCCTGCCAATTGGGACAACATGAATGAACCTTGAGAACATAGGCTAAGTGAAATAAGTCAGATGGAGAAAAATGAATCTTTATCAACTTGCTGATATGTGAAACCTAAACACTGAACTTGTAGAAGCAAAGTTGTTACCAGAGGCTGAGGGGTAGAGGAAATGAAAAGGTGACAGGTTGGTCAAAGGGTACAAACTTTCAGGTATAAAGATCTTAAATGCTCTCACCAAAAATAAAAGTAGTAACTAAGTGAGGTGATAGAAATGCTAACTAACTTGATTGTGGCAATCATTTCACAATACGTGTATATAAAATCATCATGCTATACCCCTTAAATTTTTATAATTTTATTTGTAAATTATACCTCAATAAAGCTGGGGGAAGAAAGATAAGCTATAAATAGAAGAAAATACTTGCAAAACACATATCTGACAAAGACCTTGGGTGGGGGTGGGGGACTGGGGTTGTGGCTCAGTGGTAGAGTATGTGCCTTGCACATATGGGGCATTGGGTTCAGTCCTCAACACCACATAAAAATGAATGAAGGTATTTTGTCCATCTACAACTAAAAAAAAAAAAAAAAGAACTTGTATCTTGAATACATACTCCAAACTTAACAGTTAAAAGAAAAATCCCACTAGAAAATGAGTTAAAAACTACAAAAAGATAATTCACCAAAGAGAATATAAATAAGATGGTAAGTAAAATTTGAAAAAGATATGCAAGGCAGGTGTGATGGCACATGCTTATAATCCCAGTGGCTTGGGAGGCTGAGGCAGGAGGATCATAAATTCAAAACCAGCCTCCACAAGTATGAGCCACTAAGCAACTCAGTGAGACCCTGTCTCCAAATAAAATACAAAATAGGACTGGGGATGTGGCTCAGTGGTTGAGGGCCCCTGAGTTCAATCCATGGTAACAAAAAAAAAAAAAAAAAGATATTCAACAGCATTAGCCATTAGCAAAATGCAAGTTGGAACTAAGACAAGATCATCACTACCAACTATTGCAACAGCTAAAAAAAAAAATTTAAAAAGTGAATAATACCAAATGCTAGTGAGAATACAAAGGAAACTGGATCCCTCATATATTTCTGGTGGGAAGTAAAATAAGAGAACTTTGAAAAAGAGTTGGTAATTTATTTAAAAATTAAACATACATTTACCATAGGATCCAGAAATTATATTTCATTTATCCCAGAGAAATGAAAACTACTATTTGAAAGCCTATAAACAGATGGTCACAGCACCTTTATTTCTAATAGCCCAAAACTTGAAACAACCAAAATGTCTCTTACTAGGTAAATGTTAAACAAACTGGTGCACACACACTATGGAACACTACTCAACAAAAACAAACCAAAAAGTCATTTACAACAACCTACATGAATCTCAAGGGTGTAATACCGAGTGAAAAAAAAAAAAAAAAGCCAATCTAAAAAGTTCACATACTACATTATTTCACTTATACAGCATTTGTGAAATGACAAAATTATAGAGATGGAAATAGATTAGTAGTTACCAGAGTTGTGGATGATCTAAAAGGAGGAAGTGTAACTATAAAGAAATAACCCAAAGATATCTTTGTGGTGATAGAACTATTCCACACCTTAACTGTGGTGTTGGTGGTTGAATGAATCTGAACTTGATAAAATGACATGGAACAATATGCACACACTGTACAAATGTCAACTTCCTGATTTTTATATTACACTCTAGTTACCTCTGATGCAACCATCAGAGAAACAGAGAGAAAGGTACATGAGACTTCTCTGTACTATCTTAAAACCACCTGCAAATCTAATTTTTCAAAATAAAAAGTTGAAAAAAAAATATTCCATGCCAGTTGGCACCGCTCGCTGCAGGATTACTTCAGACCAGTTGCCACATTCTCTGCCCATGCATAGGTCTCCCATCTGCACTTGGAGCTTGCTCTTGGAAATTTTAGTTCCATCATGGCTCTTCAGTTTGCTTTTTTACTGTCCTTAGTTTCAGGAGAGTGTGGCAGCCACGTCCTCGTGGATCTGACTGAGGTAAACCCGCAATCTCAACCTCATTGAGCAACATGGCTTCTGAAAGATGGAAAAATCCTTTCACTCTTCTCAGGTTCTACTGCTGGTGGGAGATGGTTACCACTGTGGTAAACTCAAGTCATTATGCAAGAATTAGGAAGCCGCAGCCCAACATAGGAAGGAAACGTGGTGTGGTAGAGAAAACACTGGCTTCAGTGCTAGAGGCCCAAGTTAACTGTTTGTGCCACATGGCCCAAGTGACTTTTCCCTGAGTTGTTTCACTGAGTTGTAGAGATTTAACAAGGTAATTTGTGATGCGTCTATCTGCTAGAAATACCACAGGTATCAAAACACCATCAGAGAAAGAAGAGCTAATTTTCTGATGGTAACCTTGAAAAACCTGAAAGATACCAAACTAGTTCTAGAATGTATGCCACTCTTAACCACCCCCTTGTCCTCATTTTAAAGAAAATGACGATAACCAATTTGAACAAGTCCCCAATGGCACAAAAACTTTTCAGGAAGTATTGTAGAAAGAAAGTGACAAACCTTTCCAAGGCACCAAGCCAACCACATCTTCAGTTTAAATGACCCTTTGCTCAAGACAAAATGGTTCTTTGAGAGGGGGAAAAAAAAAAGTGTGTGTGTGTGTTCTGTTATTTGAATTTATCTTCCCTATTCATTTGATTCATTCACATATTCACTCTGGTGACAGCTCAGGGCAACTGGGAACTGGCAACAATTAAAGCAAACACATTTCCTGTGCCTACATCCTTTGGGGCCCCTCCTGCTGTTGCAATGAAAGAATTTAAAAGATTTTTTTTTTCAGGCAAGGAAGGAAGCAAAAGACCCTAGGACTATGAATAAGCTGAGGCCATTTCTCCAAAGGAATCAAGGAAAAAGACAATAAAAGAGTCACTTGGTCACTTGGGGGGTAAAGAAACAGACTCTCCAGCAACCTACTTTGGAGTTTTTGTTTTATTTTCATTTATTTCCTCTGTCTTATTTGTGACTATTGAAAAAAAGAAAGAAAGAAAGAAAGAAAGAACTCTTTTTCTGGTAACTTTTTTTTTTTTAACTGACCTGACTAATTTATCTAGTTTCATATGACCTATACTCATTTAGAGTAAAATAATATAAGAGCTAGAACAGAAGAAAAATTAGAGATTATCCATACCAATTCCTCATTTCATGGCTTAGTAAACTGAAGCCCAAACACATTCAATGAAGCTCCCAACATCAGAGCTGGTAAATGTCACAGCTGACTGGAACTATACCTTGGCAAGGTTTTGTCTGCTCTACTAGAGAACCACCTTCATCTCTTTCAGGCTGGAAAAAATTCTCCAGGACTTGACCCTCTGACGACATTAACCACATCTGGGAACTTAACTTCTGAAACTGAAATAACTTAGGAATGTTATGTGTGGGGACACTCCAATTCTTATCAAACACTTTGCTCTAATTAATTCCTCATGAGTAAACAGACTCAGAGCATAACTTACTCCATTTTTAATGAATAATCTTAAGTGGTACATATGCACATTGAAAGTTTATTTCAATCAGTAGGCTAAGCACTTCATATTGATTATGGTATTTAATAATCATAATAATCCCATGAATTAGGTATTATTACCCCATTTTTCACATGGGGAAACTAAGATTTAAACAAGTCAGTAAACTAGCTCAAGGCCATACATCTAATTCAGGTCAATCTTATTCCAGTATACAATACGTAACCAGTATGTTTTTCAGAGCTACACTTTTTAAATACTTGGCTACTCTTTCAATTTTATGCTAATATTTTCTCTGTCAATACAAAGAATTCTCAAGTGTTCAATCCAATATTCAGTTTAAGGAGAAAATGGAGTTTAGACAAAAGTCCCCTAATATAAGTAATTCAAACACTGTGCATTACCTTGTGGGGGACTCTATCAAGAACAATCATAAGACTAACCCTTTCTGGCAGTGATCTAGAGAGGAAGAAGTTGACACACTGCCTCACAGACACAGAACTCACAGGGTGCTATGGAGAAGAGGTTGTTCACTCTACAAACTGGTAACCAGCATCAGTACCCACCTCTTCCAATGGAAAAATCTTTATCAGGAATCTCTTAATAAATGTGTCTGTGTGAGAAGTGTGTAGATTATTTAAAAAAGATAGTTTTTCTCTCAGTTTATTTCTCCATTTACTGAACATATTTATGGAAATCATATAACAGGCCTTTACAAAAAGAAACAGAAGGAAATTATAAAAGTGAGACCTCAATAATAGGATTTATACCATTATACGTAAGCATCTTGCATATTTCAAAGACTTTAAAGTCTGTAACATTGAATATTGGCAACAAATTATGTAAGGTTACTACCAATAAATTTATTTTATAATAAAAAGAAAATTAGGACTGGGGTCGTGGCTTAGTGGTAGAATGCTCGCCTAGCATGTGTGAGGCAGTGGGTTCCATCCCAGCACCACATAAAAATAAAAATAAAGGTATTGTATTCACTTACAACTTTGCATATATAGAAGAAGAAGAAAGAAGAAGAAGGAGGAAGAGGAGGAGGAGGAGGAGGGGGAGGAATCTTTTTGAACTTTTAAACAGATTTTCATTCTGTGGACTAAAACTATTTATGAACCAAACTACATGAGCTCAAAAAAAAGATACCCAGTCTTTTGATACTTGCCCCACTACAAGAATTAGGGTGTTCAGGAATAGTCTCCTCACAAGTTAAGCAAGCAACTGTTTTATTTTTTCTGCATTCCTATCCCTTTTATTTTAAATTCTACTTCTAAAAATGCAGAAATATTGGCACATAAATTGGTTGCATTGTTCCCTGCAACAGAGAAAAGCAATACAAGCATCTTCACCTGATCTACCAAACATATAAAGATGGATCAAGTGCAATGAGCCAGCTGTGGTTCTTGAATGGCTAACTCACTTATCTATAGTTCTTCATCTAGACAGTTAAACATTAGATCTACCTCACAGGGTTATGAGGATTAAATGAGCCATTTCTTATCAAACCCTCAAACAGTACTCAGAGAACACTACCTATTGTTATTGTGCTGTTGGTAGAAATGATGATGATTATTATTAGAATAATCACAAAATGGGAGTAACATTACTTATATAATTGATCATGGTATTTAAGGCCTGTCAAAAAGAACAGCTCTGAATTAACTATTCTAAACTGAAATTATTACTTTTGCTGCATTCTCCCAAATTAAAGTTGTTCGTATCAATTTTTGACATTTCTATGTCTAGTAGTTAATTCACCCTGGTGGTTTCCTCACAGACCCTATAAAATGGAATCCAGTGAAACATTTTTAAGGTTTACCTGTGGTTGTGAAAAATCATCAGGCAAATCTTCTTGAAATTTTTGCATGTCAAAGTCATATCACACATGCTTTGCCATGTGTAACTGTGCACACGAAGGCTTGAGCACCAACTGAAGCGGAAGCAACTGCCTTTGAAGGAAAATTCCACCTTGCCTATGGGTCATATGATGGTATCCCTATAGTCTCTCTGAGAGCTATGGTAAGATGGTCTTTCTTCCAGACAAGAGCCCAGATTTGCAGTTCAACTTTTTTCAAGAAATGAACAATCTTACCACTTGCCTAACAAGAGGCCCCCTAGTAAAATGGTGTAGCACATGCTCATCAGAGCCAAGAAGATCTGTATTTGAATCCTGCCACTGGGCATCAATATGGTTTTGTGAAATTTACTTTCTCCATCTGGCATCTTCCTTCCTGGGTTGTTGGGAGGATGAACGAAGATAATGTATTTAATGTGCTCTGTATCTGACAACCACAACCAAGCCATCATCAACCACTCTAGGGAAAATGCTCTCAAGCAGCAGCAGAATATGAGCTTTTCTACACTCACCTCCTGAATGAAAGAAGTGAAATTAGAGAAGACCCTCTAATCTAGATACTGTAAAAATGCATTCCTGGGTAAAGTAGAACCACTGGAAGATGAAACACAATCATCCCCTGAGGGAATTGGTTCCAGAACCTCCCCAGATGCCAAATCCATGGAAGCACGAGTCCCTTTTATAAAATGACACAGTATTTGCATATAACCAACAAGCATCCTCTCCTATACTTTAATCATCTCTAGACTACTTATAATAGCTAATGCAAAGGCTATGTAAGACACTGTTATATTGTTTTGTTTAAAGAATGACCCCCCCAAAAAAATTGATACATGTTTAATACAGATGTGATTGTTTCCTGAACATTTTCCATCTGCTGATGGTTGAATCTGTGGATGCAGAACACACAGGTATGGAGGGCCCAGTGCACTTGTGTTTAGTTGATTCACCTCCCCCACAGCATGACAAGCAGCATGAGAGAGTAGAGAGAACATGGACTCTGGAATCGGACAAGGTCTGATCTGAGTTGCAGGATTCCTAGCTGCATGACCCTGAAGAAGTAGCATGAACTGGTTTTTCTTATCATTAAATAGACAAAATGATACCATTAAGTGATAGTTGCAATAATGAAATGTTTATGAGGGTTAAATAAAATAAGGCAGGTGGAGTTCCCTTGTGGACTGCCAAACTCGAAGGGCACCCAACAAATGACAGCCCCCTTGTAATGCATTTTTTTATGTTACTGCATAGCTATAAAACTTTGATTGAGAGCATTATCTTCTATTATTCTTACTGACCTTATCTGAAGCCTCAATCCTTTTAGAATGTAATACTAGTAAAATCTTTACTTCTCTTTAGTGTGCTTTTCCTTTTCTGATAAGAAATCTGTAACTGATTATCTCTCTTTTTATCTTGGCTGCCAGAAGGCTCAGAGACAAATTAAAGGCAACTCTAGGAACAAAATTGATCCTAGTGATTCTGCACATTGTGTGCCCCGCCCCCCCGTTGTGATTTCTATTTTGCTCCTTCATTTGTTATTACAAGATACAGCAAAACCTTTGTAGATGTATGAATTTATTAACTCGACAACTAATTAAACCAGCCTCAGAGAAGACACCAATTGTATTCACAGTCCCAGATTTGAGATGTTCGAGTCCTATTTTTCTCACACTTGTCCTGCTCCTTGAGCAATTCATTCACCTTTTAGATCTATATTCTCTCATGTAAGGTAGAAATAAAAATCACTGAAGACCTCTGAGATAATTTATGTGCAAGCATGCTTTGTAACATGTCAAATGCTATATGTAGGCCAAATCTTAATATTTTTATAATCAGAGAAGAAGAATTTTCAAACAAGTAAAGGTATAGACAGACACATAAATTGTTATGGTGCTGCACTGAGGCCCCCTGCAGGCAGATATGGAAGATGTGTAGTGAGGGGGGCCAGAAGCAGCCACCTCACCACTTTAGGCTCTCTAGAAAGTTCCAACAAGACTCCTTAAAAGACAAGGCATGACGAACATGAATGTAAACTTTTCAAGGGACAATCCCAATCCAGTAAATGTCTTGAACAAATCTGTTGTCTGGCCTTTACTCTACACTGATCTGCTTGGAAGAAAGTGCCAATGAAACTATGGTTTGTTCCCCAATGAGCCTGCAGCTTCACCCCCCGCTCTCACCAGATTCATCCTAGGAACTGTGGGTAGGGGCTTATAACATGAGAATCCAACATCACACCTTAATCCCCTACCAATGACAGTGGATAAACTGCTATATCCCAAAGTACTCATATACTATTAACATGAACCAGAGGGGGATTTTTTTTTTCCAAGTTAAATTTGGGCTAGAACCAAGCTTCTCTTAATAGTACAGTAGGTGTTTCTCCATTTTTAGAATAATTTGCAGACTTATTCCAAGAATTCAGATGTTCTTACAGAATATCTTAAGTCTTTTATTTCAAAAACCCATTGCCTTCACTAACAGCTTAGTGTATAGCAGCTGCCTTCCCATGGAGAAGAAAAAGAAGAAAACTGCTGGTATGCTGGAAAGACAATGAGGTAGGAGTCGGGGTTGAAAGGCCCAGCTCTGCTCTTTGCTAATGCGTGAGTGTAATCAAGTGGTTTACTGATAATAACTAGTACACACCAAGCCTAATCCTTGGCCAGTGCCCTTTGAAGGCATTAAAATTCACTTAAAACGTAGGACAACCTGACAAGGCACGTAGCTGTCTCACCTCATTTTATTGATTACAAGAACTGAGACTTAGAATAACCAAGTACTTTGCCCACTGTCAAGAGCTAGGGAGTAAGGCACGTAGGAGCTGAAGTCAAACTACCATTCGAGCCCATGGTTTTAACCACTGTTAAGATATTGCTTCCATAAATCTTGCTGCCTACATTTATTTAAAAAAAAAAAAAGGAAGAGTAATACTGGCTTAGATTTCTCATAAGGCTGTTAAGAAGATCAGACACAATCACAGAGGTGACAGCCTTTATTAAGTCCAAACTACTACACAAGTGTTTTGAGTCCCTGCTCAAGTCTGTGTGAATTTTCCTAATGCCAGCTATTTGATAGGTGAGGATAAGACATGAAATACACCAAAAAGAAATGGCTTCCACATATTCTGAATTTAGAAAAGAAACAACCGCTGAGTGCTGCGACCCATGACTGTAATCCCAGAAACAGGGGAGACTGAGGTAAGAGGATCACAAGTTCAAGGCTAGTCTCAGCCACTTAGTGAGGCCCTGTCTCCAAATCAAAAATAAAATAAGGGCTAGGGATGTAGCTCAGTAGTTGAGCATTCTTGGATTCAATCCCCAGTATCACACAAAAAAAAAGAAGAGCATAAAAAGACTTCTGAAAGACATCTGTGAAAATGAGTGACTGCTGGAATAAGAGCAGCCACGGCCAAGCTGATGAGCAACGGGAAAAGCCCGTTCAGAATCTGCCCACGCCCTTCAGAAAGACACAACTGTCACCTAAACTGCTGGAATTTCAAATACGTGGAAGCTATTACATGGCTGTGCTCATCCATCTCCACGGCAACACACTTTCAAAGAGTCTTCTCTAGGACTCAGTTGACTTTAGACCAATCAAGTGGAAAACAACTATTCATAGCTATAATTTTCTAATTTTGAATATACCAAGCTTTGGAGAAATGAATAATGGAACCCTCCAGGATTTGATTGCACACTATCAAATGTTCCTCATTTTTAGTCCAATCACTCTGGTATTTCAGTTTCATGATATGACATAAAGAGAGCCAGACCAGAAGTCCAAGGACGTTGTTCTAAACCTGACTCCTCGACCAACGTAGGAGGTATGACCTCAGGCAAATTACTTAGACTGGGGAACCTCAAATTTGTATTTCTAAAACAGGAATAATGCTGGTTCTAATTGCATCAGGGTGATGAAACAATTAGGGTACACGTATGAAAGTCTCTATAAGTTATATAGCACCACACAAAAATAAAATGTTTGGCAATGTATGGCTAACTCAGCTTAGTCAACTCTCTGAATGCCCTTTGGAACTGTGCACAAAGAGCCAGAGAAAACTTCCAATTCCATCCAAAATAACTCTGATAGAAAAATGCAACTTGGAGCAAAAGGGAGAAAAAGAATAGTGTGAAAACATGAAAAATGCTCTAAAAAAACATATTTTGTTACAGTCAATGAGGCCCTCCTGGGACCTTTTCTGACTTCTTTTTAGGGAAAACACATTTCCTGATCACAGACTTCAAAAGCACCATGAACAAAAATACACTGGTGTACTTAGTTCACAAAGGTTTCAAAATTCTTCCAGTTAAACAAAATCTCTCTTTGCATCGCCAGTTTTTTTCTTGCTCTGGCCATGACAGAATAAACTAACAAACCAAAACCATGGTATAAATCACCATGGTGCGTACCTCCTGTGTTCTGGTGATGCATGTCGAGTCATTCTGGAAGGAAGTCACTGAGCAAGCAAAAGCAGGGCTGAGGCTCTGTGTCCTCCTGACCCTGTCACTTGATCTTCCTTCTCCTCCTGACACCATGTGAATCACAGATAGAAAAGGCCTGTGTATGATTTAAACTCAGTGCTACTGAACGTTCATCTGGTGTGCCCCTCCATCTTTCTAGACTTTGAAACTGCAGAAATTTCAAGGGATTTTTCTTGACTGCCAGATGAGTTTATCAAAACATAAAAATTGTGGAGGCACTAGAAAAGGTAGGACTGCTGCTTTCATGCCAACACCCAACACTTTAGCTGACACTCACGAGAGGTTTAGAAACACAGGCATTATCTGGCATGTTAATATTTAGGAAGCAATATTTTCAGAAAAGAAAGTTACATATACAAGCAGAAGTTGGGAGTGGTTTCTAGATAACCAGCATTGAAAAAAATAAGGAAGTTGGTAAACATAAAAGTTTCAATTCAACTTAGGTTAAAAATGGGTGCTTTAATTTACTTTATGCCTTAAATATACATGTGCATTTACATGCATTGGGAATTCTATATTCTATATTCTATATCCACATGAAATTGGTACCTTTCATTTTCTCAAATATGAGTCAAGGAAAATGGAATTACTTTCTAGATCAAACTTCTCTCAATGAAGCCTCCTCCTACCTAGGTCAGGTTCCATGGCTAGTCTTAGATAAGCCTGCTCAACTCATCATCCTTCCTCCTGGCCCAGAGCCTTGTTTATGCTTTTTTTTTTTTTTCCATTTAATCTACAGTGTTCTTCTCTAGAGTCTTCTAATTTTTTTTCCTCATCCTTCAGATCTCAATTAAAATAGGACTTTCTCAGAGAAGCTTTTCCACAACCCCCCAACTTAACCAAATTCTACCAATATCAAACTACAGCACCATGAACCACACTCCACCACAAGACTCACTGCAAGTGCAATTTCACATTTCTCTCTATGGGTGTCTGATCAGTAAGTGCCAGACTAAAAGCTCCCTAAGAAAAGAAAGTGTTTTTAATTTTGCTCCCTCTCCTAACCCCAGCACCTAGCACAGCACCTGGTTTCAATAAATATTTTAGGTAAAGGGATGAATGCATTAACAAGTCATCTCCTCTTTCCTGATACTGACATGATCCTGGGGTTTACTGAGAGATTCTCTCTAAAGTCCTCAGTACTGAATAACTTTTCCCAATTTCATTTGCTTGACAGGAACAAATTGGATGGGTAAGGACTTTCTTAGAGGAGGGAAGCTTGGGTGACTAAATAAAGTCACTTGAAGCCAAAATGTTTCAAAAACACGCCCCTGAGAAGAAACCAAGAAAACTGACCAAATTTCAAAACTTTAAAATTCAAAAGAAAATATATGAGTGAATAAACAAATGAAATGCATAAACAAAATGAAAACTGGGTAGATAGAAAAATACACAGATTTGAACAAAATAAACAGGCTGATAGGAAAATTATCAGTCTATAGTAAAATCCAGCCACACTATCCATTTCGTCTAGTCAGTGGTAGCTATTTTGGTTATGGTTTGTTGTATTTACATTTCCAATAATAAGTGTAATTTTTTGTACCCAGAAAATCAGCCAAAAAAATAAAAGTATGCACAATATGATTCTAAGCTAACATTTCTGGATTAAACATGGAGGATCTTGTAGGAGGAAAGGAAGGGCTTCTTTATCCTTTCTGCCCAAGTTCAGTATCACTCTACGCATAGCATAAGAATTCATGTTGACAAGACAAGTTGAATTTAGATACATACAGTGCTTTCAAATTCCATTCACTCTAGTATAAAGCTGTCAAAAAGCCTGCTCATAATAACCACAGTGCAGTGGTTAAGAGCCTTCACTTAGAATCAGAAAGCCCCAGATCCACATCTCAGCAACGCCACTTGCCAACCGTATAATGTCAAGTTGCTCAGAGGCTCTGGGAGCCTTCAAACACAGAAAGGAGGACAATACCCTCAGGTTTGAGTGAAGAAAATTAAGATTTCACTTTTTTATCTATTGGCAAGGAATTTAGACCATGGCTTTGTTCAATATTCATTATTATTATCATTATCAACATTCCATCAATGAAACTCAAATCACCTAATACACAGATTCACTCTAATTACTTCTCATAAACCTCCTCTGCGTACATATAGAGAGAACAGACAGACATATGGTATAAACAAACTGACCTACAAAATGTAAGCAGTTACTCAGGCTCACTAGCAACAAGAACAGAGTTAAGAGATGGAAGTGAATGTACCTGACAGTTTTTTACTACTTACATAGAAAATAATAGAACAAAAATATTCATTCACAACACCCATTAGATATTGTTTAGAAATTTTTTGTGTAGATGTTTCTCACAGAAGTCAGTACTAACAGAAATGTATAATGCAATACACCTAAGCTTACATCCCACTGGCCAGGACTAAGTCACATGGCCACCCCTCACCACAGGGCACCCTGGGAAGTCAAGGGCTTCAGCTGGCACTTTTCTGTTGTGAACCACACCTGAGAAGAAATACTTCATAAATATTTACTGAACTGGATCAAGATGGATTGACCTTATCTTCAGAGTTCGGAGACAGGGAAGAGTGATGTTAGGCAAACTACTACACCGAGTCTCCCAAAATGGGCTTTTGTGGTCAGTTTAGGTACAGAAAGACAACAACCATAGTATTTCCTCCTAAAAAAGGAGAGGGATACTTTTGAAGAAGCACCACATCTTATTCCCCACCTGTAATTCTCCATTCCTAGGGAAATACAGCCAACTCCTCACTCTCCCTGCCCCACCTCCTGGTACGCTCCTGCCCCTCCAAGACTCGAATCAGGAGCTTTTTCCTCTGTGAGGCTATCTCCAAATACCCCCACCATTTTTTTACGCTGTCATAACACCACTATTAGCAATTATCACATTCTTTTACATTTATCTGATTGGGTCACACACACAAACTATCTGTTTATAAGACATTTTCATCTCCACAGCCCCAGGGCCCAGGACTATGCCTAAAAAGGAGAAGTGCTCCATAAATATTTCTTGGGTTGGATCAAAATGGACTGAACTGCCTTGCACTGTGCTGAGAGGAAGGCTCAGAGATCTGGCTGTATCTCTTTTCTCACCCTGTTGTGGTGGCTAATAGGGTGCCTGCCCCCAGACCATGAGGGATGATGACAAGCTTACAAGCTTACGGTTCATACAAATAGATCATGTCTCAGTGAGATCATGCATTAGCTTGGCTCTCTGACCAAAAAGGAGAGTCAAAAAGCAGTTACATTAGCTTATTTCCTCTCAGGGGAACCATGGAGAAAGGAGTAAAAGTTTTGTTTACCAAACAAAAGGCTAAGAAAACATTTTTCCATTTAAGAAGATGACAAATTAGTGAAAGTGACAAAAATGAATTAAAACCTACCACATATTCAGAAAGTTGCACAACTGCCTAAAAGCAAAACTATAATTGTAAATGTGTTGGCATTTGGCACAGGGTTCAGGATTTCAAGGAAGCAAACCACTTTTTATGAACACTAAACAGAAATGTCACAAGCAGCTTTTGATTAAACTATGATTGTCACAGTCTATAGGAATGAACTAACATATGGTGTTTTTAAAATAAACTACTAACCACATCCAGTGGTTTCAATTAAAGAATGGGTCATTGCTTACAAAAATTCCCCTAGACCCAGCTGTCTTCCAAAAAAGTCCCATTGCCTCACTCTGAATTTCCACTGTCATCAGGCAGATTACCAAGCGGCCAGCCTTGGATATAGTGTGGACACTCAAGATAGCATCTTTGTAAAAAGTGAACATCTTAATCCAGCTTTGTCTTGTGGCTGAAGACAAAGCCTTGGAGTAGTCTCCTATAAGGAATATAAATTCAATTGCAGAGTTAAATTAAGTGATCTGCAAGATGACTAGACATTTTTTTTCCACTTTTTTTTTTTTTTAACCCAGGGCCTCATGCATGTGAGTCAAGCACTCTACCACTGAGCAATATACCTGCTGCCTGAAGACCAGAGAGTACTTTAAGAGAATTTTTAGAAAGCATGGCTACAAGACAAGGCCCAAGCTCTCTGCAGGAAAGTTGTCTCATAGAGGTGATTCTAAAACTAATACAAAGACATAATGTGGATATAAGAATGAAAGGAAGTGAGGTGGACCACACATACCTGTAATTCCAGCAACTAGGAAGGCTGAGGCAAGAGGGTCAGCCTCAGCAACCTAGTAAGGCCCTAGGCAACTTAGTGAGACTGTCTCAAAATAAAAAATAAAAAGGGCTGAACATGTAGCTTAGTGGTAAAGTACCTCTGGATTCAATACCTAGGTCCAAAAAAAAAAAAAAAAAGAAAACTAGTTACAGACTGGAGAATCACTGCAATTATTGATAATCATGCTTGGGAGGGAAAAACTAGCTCAAGAAAACTAGGATGACGGGAGAATGTAGAAGCCTGGTACTATTAAGCTGCAGGGCTCTAGTTTGAAGGGTAAGATAGTGTCCCTTGCCACTCACCAGTGGCTTTTCTGCTCTTTGATCTCACTGCCTTTCTCCATAGTGAGGGTCCCTTCACTTCCTCTCTTCTTTGCTCAGACTATGTCATAGCTCTCTCTCTCTCCTACTACTTTCAGCATCATCCCTGTGCTTGTCATTCACCACTCAGTGACATTTTTTAGCCCTCAATTGATGTTTTAAAATAAATACATTCTCCAGATTGGTTTTTCTGCTTATACACTGCCCTTGATGGATTTCTTTTTACCTAAGCTTTAAGTAAAGCTTTAAGTAAAGATCCCCCATTCCCACTCAGATATTTAGATGAATCTTTCTCTCCATCTGCCAACCAAGGAAATCATCTCTGCCACTTCTGCCTGTATACAAAAATACACTAAGACCAAAGATGGGGGCAGGGTGGTAGGGAAGAATGAAGGAACTTTGGATTGTGTAGAGAGGAGTAAGGGGAAGGGTGGGACAGTGGGGATGGAAAGGACAGTAAAATGAAATAAGCATTATTACCTATATACATATATAATTATACCATCTGTGTGATTCAGCACCATGTACAGTCATAGAAATGAGAAGTTATGCTCCATTAGCATACAATGTGTCAAAATGCATTCTACTATCATGTGTAACTAATTAGAATAAAAAACTTAAAAAATATTTTAAAATGCACAAAGAAGATCCTTAAATTTATCCCATTGTATTTACTCAGGAGTGAATAGAACTGAGGTCTTCAGAGGCTGGAAGTTAATAGGGGGAGAATGGATAATTGGAAGAATAAGTACTAGTGCTCCATAGCACACACAGTAAGGCGACTACAGTTAACAACAATTTACAGAATATTTCAAAATAGCTAAAACAGAGGATATTTTAAATGTTCCCAACACAAAGGAATGATAAACATTTGAGGTGAAGGAAATGCTAATTATCCTGATTGTATACAATTACCCTACATTGTATACATGTATTAAAATATCACACTGTACCCCATAAATATGTACAATTAGTACACCAATTAAAACAAAATAAAAATAAATTTTTGATTAAAAAATATTTTTTTATTTAAGAAGAGCTTAAAGAAAATGTAGATCTACAAACCCTCCAGGTTTGATTTGAACATGCAAATAATAGGTCAGAGATCTTTCCTCAAGCCATGCTTACATGCTTTTCAAAAACTCTGGTCAGAATTTCATCTGAGATAGCCAGTAGAATACAGTTACTTATTTTCAATCCTTCCTAACCAGAATACCTCTTTACTCAAAATCTATATTTAGGAATTGGAGGATCAAAGAAGACTATTAATCATATCCTTGTGTAGACAACAGTAAAAAATAATTCAAAATGTTTTTGAAATTTTTTTTCCTATTTGCTTGTGGCATTCAGCAGTTGCACAAGTAACAAAGTATAATTAGACAAAAAATTAACTTGGGGTTTTATAGTTACTCACGTGTACTCCAGATACCAGGCAAATGTGCAGTGAATTTCTAGTTATAAAAATCACCTTTCCAGTGCTGTGCTAATAGAAGTCACCCCACTTTCAGATAAAAACAACTTCAGTTTTGAACAAACACAGCCAGCTACCAGGTTCACATGTTTATGATAAATTTGCATCCCCAAATCACATTTTCCATTAATTCAAGTTATTCCTTCCCAAAGACTCATCAATGAAGCAGAATCAATTTAAAATAATTGCTTTCTCTTGTGGCCTTTGTGCTAAAACTTTAGTAACTGGCAAAAAGATGACTTTAATACAAATTGCTGGATCACAATACCATTATCATGAGAAGTGGCTTTTGAACAAGGATAGCAAGTGCATCCTGCTTTAAAAAAAAAAAAGAAGAAGAAAGAAAAGAAAAGAAAAAAGAAAGAAAGAATTCTGCTTAAGTGATAATGAGCAAAATAACATATGTATTCCAGAGGTGTTATTGTTTCAGAATCATTAAGTGGTAATTCTGAGAAACATGTCTAAAGGTCATCTAAATTCATTTCTGAAAGGATCACAAACCTTAATCCCAGATACACATATAAAATCAATTCTTAAAGTTCTCTGTAACAAATGCTACAAACAGACTCAGAGCACATCTAATTAACAATTATCACTATCATAAGTAACCTCTTTTATGTGTTATCCTCATTCGTCATCATGGGAATGAACCCTAAATAAATAGTTGTCCACACAAGCAGGCTTATTCCAACTTATCAAGCTATATGGCTCTTAGAGAAATTACATCTGAAATAATATTTTGCATGCCTGCATTGGTCTGCATATTTTCACAAATCTTGATATTTTAATATTTTTCCTATACACGGGGTAGCACTTTTATCTCTATTTTGGAAACAAAGACAATTTCTATTTTATTTACATGCAAATTATTTATTGCAAAACAAAGCTGAAGAGTTATAGCATGGGAAAATTTACTTTTCCAAGCCTTCTACCTCTTCATTTCACCATTATTCAGAAACACACCCTACTGGAAAGCTCTTTCTATTTTAGTCACATTTCAATAAGTTGGGAATAGCATTTTTTTGCCAAGTTATTTATTAATATTGAATAAATTACACAACCCTTCCTCTCACGTTTTTATTTTATTAGACTAGACTATTAGAACCTAATAAGTAATTTCTGAATGTTTTATTTACTTGTCCATTTAAATGGATATGTTTTTGCAGAACATAGTTCAAAAGATGCATGTAATATTGCTCCTGCCCTGAGGGGCTCTAATGATACCACTGGAGAGATGACACACACCAGAAAGAGGTCAGTCACTACTGGAAGCGTTCGAGTCTACATACCAATCTGTATAATTTAGGTCATATAGCAGGCATTCAAACATTTGCTGATAAATGGATAGAATAGGAGAATATTATGCTAAGTGAAATAAGCCAATCCCAAAGAACCAAAGGCCAAATGTTTTCTCTGATATGAGGATACTAATTCACAATAAGGCAAGTGAGGAAGAACAGAGACAATTTGGACTAGATAGAGGGGAGTGAAGGGAAGGAAGGGGGCATGGGAGTAGGAATGATAGTAGAATGAATTGGACATTATTACCCTAGATGTATATATGATTACATGACCTGTGTGCCTCTACATCATGTACAACCAGATGAATGAGAAGTTATACTCCATTTACATATGATGTGTCAAAATTCATTCTACTGTCATGCATAACTTATTAGAATGAATAAAAAATATATACTTAATAAAAACACTGGCAAAGTCATTGCAAGTTGGTATAAATGAACTTACAAGGTCAGGGAAAATCTGTGTACTTTTTATTATGCTTTTTAAAATACTGACAGTAAATAGTGGAATCTCTGTTACATTGTCAATTTACTCTTAAACATCTATGAATTCCAAGTTAGGAGCCAGCTTTAATTAATGCAGAGTAATGAGGAGAGTTTTGCTCACTTGTTTGTTTTTATAATTAAAGAGACACTAGATGAAACTGATATTTTGGATATCTGGCAGCCTTATCTAAAATAACTTCTATTTCAAGGAAGACCCTAAAGGCTACAAAACCAAATAGAAAGATATTGCCCAGGAAATTCAAAGGAAGAGGGGATATAAGAGACACTGAAGGAAAGTCGGTGAATGGATGGCTATGGAAGAGAAAGAACAGGAAAGAACCAAAGATAATTAAGATTGTTTCTAGAGACAAATGAAAATGGGGGCTCCATACTCACAACACCTCTATCAAAGTGGGATGAAAACTCAAATAAAACTCCTGTTGATGGGAAAGTTATTAAAAGAACCTAGCATTCCTTCCTTCAGATTGTGGTCATGGAAGAATTCTGGAGAACTTATTTATAGAGTGCACCCATGGTCCCTCACCCCAACTACTTCAGCTTCAACAGGCCATACTCACAAAGCCCTGAGTTGAAATCCCTCGTACTGAGAACACATGTCATTTTAAAGTTATTTGCTTCCATATGAAAAATTTCCTAAACAGAACACCACTCCAAAAAAGTGATTGCCAATTTGTCACTCCTCATGTACATTCCAATCACACACATGCGTGCACGTGCACACACACTCACAAAAGCACTCACACTCATGCTCCCTGCTTCACAAACTTAACTCCAAACCACAGGCTGTGTCCCATCTTCTGCTAAGGTAGTAATAATGCCTGTTGCAGATAATCATTTATACCCTGTTGACTTCACTAAGGAGTACTTCACATCTTGAATTCCACATTCCTTTCTGGTTTTCCCCCATTTTCCACTCCAAGTTACAATCTCTTTTTAGCCCTGAATACCCCCAGCACCTGGAGTACACTAGAACCTCTGAGGCCTCCTGAACTCATGAGTCACTATAAATAGCAACAACATCAACTCTCCCATGACACACGTAAACACACTATTCATAACATCCCATGGCATGATAAGATGGAATAACTATTGGAAGAGAATGGCCAGTAGCAACAGGAAATGAATACTATAAGAATTGCCAATTGGAGGGCACTCTGAGGTGACTTCAAGAGAACTGTATTTCAGAAGTCAAGGCCCTCTGAGATATTTATATAGTCAACTGGCTAAAGAAGACAGAAGCACCATGACACCATTCTTTCATGCCCATTGGCACCACAGGAATAAACAACCATTATTTGTATCACACGAAGCACAATATTGTTGTGCCAACCCAGCACCACCCAAAACACAAGAGGTCAAGTGTTCTCCTTCCAACATAGCACTGCCTTCAGATTCCTGACTTGTTCTTAATCAGATTAATTTCACTGAGGAACACAAAGAGAGAAGCTACTGGCTTGCAGGGGTGCAGAACTGGGAACCCACCTGTTGACTAAATTCAAGGACACACTTGGTAAGCAGAGCCACTTGCTACTAGCAGTACCCCACATAAAAGAGCAGCTCAGTAGCTGTCACCTGTGTGCCCTGAAATTGTCTTTTCCTTGGTCCTTGCACCTGCCAGCCAACATTCAGACTGGCGCCCGCTGGCAAGTTGAAAGACTGAATTTAGGTTGACTCTTCCAAAGATGCTACTGGTAGTCAGGATAGAAGACAAGTTTAGACAAGCTTAAAGAATAATAATTGTTGTTTATAAGGAATAATCTCTACAAAGTTTTAGCCTGAAACTTTTGGCATTATCTGCATGCAAGAGAGAGAAAAAGATGAGTTGAAGAATGTATCCAAGGTAACTCAAAATATAATTACTGCTGACCATTATTGCTAACCAGATGCCAGGCTCATTTGATATTCATAATATACAATGAAATTCTATCACAATCCCCTTCTTACAGATGAGGAAGCTGAAACATAAAACAACTATGTTTCCAAGGCTATACTGCAAGTTTGAGCTGGGATGCTAACTCAAGTAAGCCACCTCTAAAATGTGCTCTTAACAGCCTGATACACTCTGCCTTTCCAGGGAAATCATATAGCAGGGGCCCCTTCTGAAAAGGCCAGTTACTTTTTAATATAAAACCTTTTGATCTCAGACCTAAAGATAAAGTGTTTCCTCCTATTTCCATCAATAGAGATAAGAATGAGGTAGACAGTATAGTTCTTCTGTTCATGTTTCTTTAAACAGAGACAGCACTATCTCATTTCACACTCACCCTGAAGATTCCCTTCTGCTCTGCATAGTGTTCATTTTGGGTGTATGTCAATGGCATATGGAAAAATTTAAAAATCTTACTTTATGATGGCAGAGTGAAGGGTCTTGCCTAAAAGCATTTAAAACATCCAAAAAAAAAAAAAAAGTAGAAATGTACTAAAAAGTATGATGTCAGGTTGGGAGCGGGCATAGGGGTGTGCACTGGGAAAAAGGGAAGTCAAATGACAAAATACCAAATATTCTTGGCTCTTATGAAAAGCTACTCTGTTCATTTACCCGGAAGCCCCAAACAAAAGCAGCTGCCCATTTCTCTGTTTCAATTTCCTGCATATAACTGGATCACCAACTGGCAACCATTGTCCCAGGCTCACAGAACAATGTCCACTAGCATAAATCCGTCAATTCTGGTACACATCCAAAGAACTAAAAAATGCCACAAGACTAAATGAGTGTCCGTGCACACCTAGCTAGCACCACGTCGCTGCCACTGGACCAGACCTGTGTGCGAGGGGCGGTTGGTAGCTCCCAGCACTGATGCCTGTTTAAGCTTGTCACAAAATGCATTACACAGCAGATCAATGTACTGAGCAGGATGTTCAGTCTGTAGCTGTGTCTCCTAACACTTCACACGTCTTCAGAGTTTTTGCAGTAACACAGTGGCCCCTGGTGCCCCCATACATACTCCAGGACACTAACAAAAAGAGAAGTGAAGAGGCCAAAACCATGGAGGGTGGGAAGCCACACTGTGTTTCCAGATCCTATCAGCCAGGACCATCTTCCCACCCACTTTTCTGGGCAACCCTCAGACGATGGCAGCTGCTAACTTAGGGGGAAAAAAGTGCACGGTGGAGGAGGCAAAAGGATTATTTTTAAGAAAGAGCACAATCTAACTTTCTCTCCACCACCCACTCCACACCACCTCCTCATTCCCTTGTCTCTCCTGCCTGTTCTTCCAGTTCGCTTTTCTTCCCCAGCCTCTCCCTCCCGATTGCTCAGAGTACCACACTTTCACACACGTTTCCTTCTCTGTGTCTCCAGCTGGGACACGGGCTCTGCAGCCACACTGAGAATAGCAGCTGTTCAAGGACTTGGAGCTACTGCTGAACTCAGAGGACATGTGGCTCACTGGCTTCCTTTTCAAAACTCCCAATGTGGAAGGGACCAAACACATATCCACCTTTTTAGAAACTCTGTCGACACCAGAATGCTGGAGAAAATCGAAAGCATCCTATTCCAAGCTAAATGAACCTCTTAATTATGTTATCTCCCTGATGTGCCCAAATACTGCAAGTTATTTGGCTTATTTCTTCATAGGAATGTATTCAATTCCATGCCTATTGCATGAGGCTTCTGAGGCAGAGGTACCCGAGCTCTGTCTGGAATAGGAGCATTTGTGAAGTCAGTGATGAATCTCTGTGCTCTATGGATCAATTTCTCCCATCACCTGTAAGTAACAAGTAATTGCATACACTTGGGAGTCATCTACCCAGACCAAATTACCACTTTGGCAATAGCTGAAATTATGAGGCATTTTCCAATATGGAATAATTGAAAGGATCAAATTTTACATGGCAAGAGAAAAAGGCAGAACAGGGAAGTAGAAAATGAAATGTGCAGTTTAAAAACAAGAAAACCAGATGGACCTTCATCTAGAATATGGGAAATTTTTTTTTTCGTGTGCGTGTGTGTGTGTGTGTGTGTGTGTGTGTGTGTGTCTGTGTGTCTGTGTGTCTGTGTATGTGTGTGCCAGAGATTGAACTCAGGAGCACTCAACCACTGAGCCACATCCCCAGCCCTATTTCATATATTATTTAATGACAGGGTCTCACTGAGTTGCTTAGATCCTTGCTTTTGCTGAGGCTGGCTTGGAACTTGTGATCCTCTTGCCTCAGCCTCCTGAGCCACTGGAATTATAGGCATAAGCCACCAAGCTATGCCTAACCACCAGCTAGAATGTGGGAAATCTTTAGACAAATAAAAGTAATATTTATGCCTCTCCAGGAATGCACTTATCCAATTTATCTTCAATGAACATGTATTAAGCAAATACTAGGTTCCAGACATTGTGCTAGGGGCCAGAGAGATCAATGAACAACAACAACAAAAAAAAAACTTGATTCTTGCTCTCCCAGAGCTTCCAATCTAACACCAGCTCAAGGCAAAATTGTAGACTGATCAAAGTTGCAAGCTAAACCAGGTATTAGGAAGGAAGCAAATAAGGAGCTGAGAAAGAATAGTGCTAGGGAAACTACACTGGATGGAGAAGCAAGGAAAGGCCTCTCTGAAGAACCAAAATTTTAAAACAGGAAGAAAAAGCTAATCAGGGTATGAATAGGGTGACCATTCCAGGGAGAGAGGCTTGTAGGTGCAAAAAGGCCTGAGGTACAAAAGGTTTTAGCACCAAGGATCTAAAACATCAGTGCGACTGGATTAAAGTGAGTTAAGAGTGAATGGCTGCAATGCAGGACTGGAGAGAGACTGTGGATCAGCCTGCCCGACTGAGATGGTATTCTAAGGGCAATGGAAGTTTTCAGCAAAGGAGCGGCATGACCTGGCTTACACCTCATCATGACCCATGTTGCCACTGCATGGAGAAAGACTCCAAAATTAAAGGCTGCTACAGATGTCTAAGCAAGATAAAACAATTCCTGAGCAGCAAAACTTTAAAGGAATAGACAAAATGATTACACATGGGGGTGAAAGCAAGGAAAGTCAAAGATAATTCGCATCTAGTGGCTATTTATATGACTTGCTTGTTTTGTTTTGCCTCAGAATAATATAATCATCACACAATGCACTGCTGGCACATGTGGGAATCTTGTCTATAGGACAATAGGACACCATCTCCCTCCCTCTTTATCTGTGTGTGTGTGTACTGTACGTGTATATACACACACACACACACACACACACACACACACACCCATATGTAACTCAAACATTCTAGGTTCAAGAATAATAGACTGTATATGGTTGTTCTTGAAAGACAACATGGAATATATTAGGTAGATACTTCACTAAGTGAGTTTTGTCCTAAGAATTTTATTATCACTTGGTGTCAGAACTTGTGGCTTCCCAAAAATCAGGATTAAATTTCTTTTTACCTCTGGGTGAAGCAATTCTGACTTTCAAGTAGAACTGCAACAAGATAAACCAACTACCAATCTATCTAGTCTCCATGATAAGCATCAGAGAAAATAATGGCAATTTCTAAGAGAACCTTCATGTCAAAATGGATCACTCAGACCAAATATCTTAAAGGCATATTACAGTGTTACTTAATGGGCAGCATGAAAAAAATAAACACAAAATGCAAACCTACAAACAATATCCTTAGGCTCAATGAACAATTTGTTCCTTAACAACTGTGCCTCCATAGAACCCCTCAGAACCTAGCATATAACATAAAGCAGCAACCCCCAGGAACTGTGAAGTGCCCTGCCTATTTCACATGCTGTACTCAAACTGGCCCTCAAATGCCACAGAGAGCAACAGTCTTCTGTAGTTGACAGACATTCAGACTCAGCTTTCTGATCTGTTCATTCCTAATTACCTGAGTGTTGGCACTACTTCCTAAAAAGCTGGTACATAATTATCATCTTAAAATCCCTTGGCCCATATGTCTACGTGAGAATCTCCTTTTCAATATCAACAGAGATGATATACTCTTCTTCTTAAATTGCAGATAGATAGATGACTTACAAAAGAGAAAAACGGATCACAAGTGCATTGGGAAGAGTCCTCTGATACTGATTCAAGTCTCACCAAAAACAAATAGTTAAAAAAAAAAAAAGCTGGATTAATTTACTTGGAAGAGGGTATTATCTTTTGTTCCTTCAAAGTATTGACTGTGGGCTTTTTATATGCATTTCAAGGACTATGCTCAAAACTGACCCAATAGTTTTAGTTGCTACTTGAAGGACCCCTTCCAGAAAGACTTTCCCTTGGCATTCCAGTGGAAAGTACCTAACTTTATTCCCCTGCCCTCTGTTACCTTCTAAGTCTCACATTTATTCCAACATCTTTTCTATTTAGTGATCCATCTCCAAATTCTCCTCCAAACTCCAATTTGTTACTCATTGGCCCAATTGTATGACTTCTCTCACATGGTACTTCTCTAGATTCCTAAGCCACCTGCTCAGTTCCAGAGGTGATACTTTCAAAAATTCACAACACTGCACTTCACACCCTCTTTAATATCTATAAATTCACTTTTCAACACCCCTGAGCTGTTCATTCTAATTTGACCTGTCATCACCTGCAACGACTGAACTTGATCTTTATCTGTGCCACCCATAATGCATTTTATTACAGGGTCCATATTTCTGCAACTGTAGCAAAGAGATGAAGAATGCACAGAGCTCTGCCAACAGGAAAAGCTGTCACTGTGTAACTCCTGTTGGGGAATCTCCCAAAATTGGCATGTGTTTCTGCTGCACATATTCATTCTCACTTCAGCCACAAGGCTACCCATGCAGCCAAATATTCCCCACATTAAAAAAAAAAAAGCAACATAAATATATGCCTTAAACACATAGTTCACTCTATCACCAGAGTCTAGCGGTATGCTTTGACCTCCTGCTATTCTCTTCTTCATAACATTTTTACACAATGCATGACTTCTTCTATGTTCAACATTTCAAGAGCTGTATCATCTACGTTCTTCTCTGAGTGATAGGATGCTTCTCCACTATTCCTTTTCAAATCATTGACCTAGCCAACCATTTAGTTAAATGTCATCTACAGCTTTGACATTTGTAAAGATATAAATACACACACACACACACTCACACACACACACACACATATGCATACACTCTCATCTTAACCTACTGTCTCAATGCAACCTATTTCTAAGCAGGTGTAATAAATCCAAAAAGTTATTTTAAGAGTTTACAGTCACTGTTGAACACCATCAGTAACAGTCTGCCCTATTTCACTTGTCAAAAATGTAGAATTCACAACTATGCCTAAACTCTGTCAGATCTTCTTTGACCAACTCATAATCTTCTAGATGACTTGCTAGATAAATCTACCAGCACAAGAAAAGCATCTCCAAAGACATTCTCCTTTAGAGCAGACATATTATTAGCTGCAGGATTCTAGACAGGGTCTTTCCCGAGGATGGGCAGTAAAGCAGAGGGAGGCACCAAGCCCCAAAGAGTACTCACTGAGAGGTTTTAGGATGCTGCTGCTGGATTCATCAGCGTTTTCCACATCTGATTTGTCAGAGTAGTTCTCAGAGATTCTCTCTTTTTCCTTCTTTTCTTTGTGCCCTGTCTTTCTCTTGTGACGTCTTCTTCTCCGGTAGCTCTTGGGCACATGGACCCCAATATAGATGGTATGGTGGCCTAAAGAAAGTAAACAAATAATAGTCATTCTAAATCGTGTTCTCTGCTGCATACAAATCACACAAGATACACAGGCCAGAGAAATGGTCTATGAACTCAATGTTACTATTCTATATTTGACTAAGTAAAACTGGAAAAACTGAATTTTTTCCCCATTTTTAGTTAGTCGCAGTGTGTGATTCAACCTGTTGAGTAGCATTAGAATTCTATGAGGATGTGCTCCAGCTCTGTCCAGATAGATGGCTTTTGTTGAAGAAAACCAAAGAATACCCAACTAGAAATCAGGAATCCTTGATTCTGGCCATACCTCTGCCACCAAGTAGCTCTATGACCTTCAGCATGTTTCTTAACCACTGTGGGCCTCAATCTCATCATTTAGATAAGGAGAGGCTTGAACTGGGAACCTGGAGAGGCCTTTCTGGTTCTAACTTCCATAACACTGTGATTATTTTGACTGGGTGCTGGAAAAGAAGCTGTTGGGACTGCAAAAATAAAGATCTAAACTCCAAGTTCAAAAAGTCATCTTGCTGAGGATAAGGTTTTACAGTATAAATTCTTTTTTTTTTTTCTTTTTACCCAATCAGCAGAACAGAGACTTAGAATTGGGACAAACTGAGAAAAATAAGACATACTTGGAGAGAAGATTTTAGAAATACTCAAATGTTCACACTAGGAAACAGCTAAAATGAATGTCAGCTACAGTGCCATTCTCATTTTTCTTTTTTCGTTTCCAAAAGTTTCTAAAAACTGGTTGTTGCAATGATAAAAATAAACTCAGCCCAGCAAAAAATTGCCTTGAAGAGAAGGGCATGAGGAAAAAAGATTGTGAAGTGCTTTCAGTTCTCTAGATGGAAGGAGCTGCAAAACTGACAAGAGGTATTATTTTTATAAAATCTGATAAGACAAAAAAAAAAAAGGGAACTCGAAGTTCCACATCTTCAAAAAAAAAAAAAAAAAAGTTGGGAAACTTTTACTTTCACTTTATATACAGCATAACTTCTGAATGTGGGAATGATCATTTCACAAGTCTGTACACACTTTTAACTGAAAATTATATTGGATTATCTCATCTGTGGGTTTCATTTCCCATTTCTGGAATTACTCCTTGATGACACTTTATAATGCCACAGATTATCTCACATACCACCATGTGCATGAAGTATTCCCATGTCAATTGCTGTGAACTGCTCTCCATGGTAACTCATCAAGCATATCTAAAAACACCATAATCCACGAGTCTATTCCATTCAATTGGCAAGGTCAAAAGAATTATGTGCTGTTTCAAGAAAGAGTCCAGCTAAGGGATGGAGAACCCTAAGTGAATGGGTCAGTGTTCAAAAGAAAATATGTGATACTTGGAATAATGAATTTGCAAGCATGTCTCCATGAAGCAGAGCCCCCACCCCAACACTCACAGAAACACAGCAACTTGCTACTATAAAGCACAGTGACATTCTCCCCACAGAATGTGTGCCAGTGAGAAATGTATCATGTCTAACCATTTGTAAGCAAATTGTTCTCATGGGAAAGCTATATTATACTAGGAAGTAGGAAATGTCTCAGAAACAATGTGAATTAAAAAACAGTGTCAATTGTTTCCTGCGCTCCAGTTACTGAGGGATTCCTGCAGCTTTATCTCAAGTCTCAACAATACAAGTAATCAAGCCAACCCATTTCTTCAGTAAATCAAACACTGAAAGTTGGGTTGCCTTCATTCAGGAATTAGGAAAACATTACACACACACACACACAAAAAAGTAAGAGGTAGAAAATCTTTCTCAAAATTTATCTCATTAAATATTTTCTATACCTTATTAAATAATGGCAACCCAACAAAAAAATGGTAATTAAGTTACATTAGTCACATTGACATTATACATAAACACGTAACATATTTATCCAAATTCCTTGCTGTACATTTGATCGAGTCATTTACAAGGCAGTTTACAAGGGCTGACAAGATTTTAAGGTAAGAATTCCAACTATGAAGCACTGTTGTCAACCTAACAAAAGAGTCACGGTGATTCAGAGTGAGCCTTCAATTCTGGAGAGGGATGTACCTTAGTTCTTGTGGTTCAGTTCACTTTGTCATCACAGGCACCCTCCCTGTGGCAGATTCACCTTGTTCCCATCTCCTCCTCCCACACTTTCCCTGAGAATATTAAGTAATCTCAGCAGGTGTGATGCCGTGCTCCAGAGAGTTATGGCACTATGGCACCTGGCTACCCGGCAGAGACAGGAGTTCCTTTCAAGAGATCCCAAATTTCAGGGTTTTATTTAATATTTATTTTTTAGTTGTAGTTGGACACAATACCTTTATTTTATCTATTTATTTTATGTGGTGCTGAGAATTGAACCCAGAGCCTCGAATGTGCTAGGCGAGCGCCCTACCACTGAGCCACAATCCTGGCCCCACCCAGGCATTTTTTTAATCAGTGTTATTGAAGTATAATTTAGAAACCATAAGATTCACTCATCTTTAAGCATGTAATTCAATGATTTTAGTATATTTACAGAATTGTGTGACCAGCACCACAATCCAATTTTAGAATCTTTCTACTAGTCCAAAAAGATCCCTCATGGTCATCTTCAGTCATTCCCTATTCCCACTCCTAACCCCTACGACCGTTCTTAGGCATTTTTTATACTCTCTAGTGATGACCTCTATGAAGTCAGAATCCCCTACCTCACATGGATATAAACTTTTTATGGGTAACCTCACAGCATGGCAAAATCAAATATTCCCTGTGAGAAAGATATTGATCTTCCAGGAATTTCCAGAGGAAATCATGGGACTGAGCTAAGATTCAAAACATGCAGCATCTTCCTTCTCCTCCCATATATCATGGAACTAAAATTTCCTCTTCAATCTTGCATTCAAGCAGAGGAGAGGAACATGGTTCTGGGGTTAAAAAGACCTTTATATCAGTATGGAGATTCCTTAAGAAACTAAGAATGGAACAACCATACAACCCAGATACACCAAGCCTCAGTATTTATCCTTAAGAATTAAAGTCAGCATACTCTAGTGATATATGCATATCCAAGTTTATGGCCACACAATTCACAACAGCCAAACAATGGGTGTCCATAAATGGATGAATGGATAAATAATATGTGGTATATATGCACAATGGAGTTTTAGTCAGCCAAGAAAAAGAACAAAAGTATGATATCTGCAGGGAAATGAATACAACTTCAGAGTATTAGGTTAAATGAAATAAACGAGACTCAAAAAGTCAAGGGTCATGTGTTTTCCCTCATGTGTGGAAGCCAGAGGGGAAAAAAGGGGAAAGAAGGCAAGGGAATCTCATGAAAATACAAGATAGACCAGTAGAGTAGAGAAAGAGGCCAGGGGGAAGGAGAAGGGGAAGGGAAAGGGGAAGTCCTAGGAAATAAAATTGACCAAATTATGTTACATGCATGTACGAATATGTAACAATGAATCCCACTACTGTGTATAATTATAATGCACCAATAAGACAACCGGGCATGGTGGCACATGCCTGTAATCCCAGCGGTTTAGGAGGCTGAGATAGGAGGATGGCAAGTTCAAAGTCAGTCTCAGCAATAGCAAGGTGCTTAGCAACTCAGTGAGATCCTGTCTCTAAATAAAATACAAAATAGGTCTGGGGTATGGCTCAGAGGTTGAGTGCCCCTGAGTTCAATCCCTGGTACCCGCCCCCCACAAAAAAAATGCACCAATAAAAAACAATATTATGAAAAGAAGATCTTTAGGAGCTCAGGGACAGTGAGTACCTCCTGCTTCATCAATTACTTTCTCAATTGCTCTCCACTCACATTTTTGCCCATGAGAGAGCAAGATAACCTTGCTTTGGTGGGTGGGGTAAAGTAGGCATGCTTTCTCAAAGTAATGACCAAATATTTAGTAAGCTGTATGTGCCAAATAACAAAAACACTGAAAGTAAAATGAGCAGAGATGGAAGCATTCTTACTGCCCCCACAGAATACCTGTTGTCTAAACAACAGGAGCAGCATTCCTGCTGAAGATATACTCTTGTTGATGAGAATATCATAGGTGGATCTCAGTATTTATTTTCATTAAAGTAACTTTACCTGTCTCAGAGAAATGTCATGAAGATTAATGGCTATTTTTAAATTATAACTCAAAAAATGACTGCAAGCTCTTAAGGGAACCACAAAGGTTGATGGTGTGGTATTGTTTTACATGTAAAAAAGAAAAGAAGCAACTTGACAGATAGGCTTTCTGATCCCACAGGAATCTGAAAAATAGTAAGATGCTCAAAGAATCAAGGATAGTTACTCTGCCTCTTGTAAGGAAATTTTTAGGCTTAAAAAAAAAGAAAGAAAAATCTCTGCTTAGAAATTTCAGGAAAAGCTGCTTCCAAAGATAATGAAAAAAGAAAGAGGAAAACTTTTTAAAAACAGCTATCACTCCTAAGGAAGACGTTATTGTTTAACATGTTATTAAAATAATGGTTTCATTATTGGTACTCAAACTATAAAGTAAAACCAGTAGAACCCACATCAGACAGTATTCATGCAGGTGTGCTGGCATAGGGCATTCTGGCCTGCACTTGGCAGGAGACCCAGCATCCTGCATTTAAATAAGTGCCCTACAAGCCTTTCTCAGACAGATGGTGTGAGTTCCCAATAAACTCGAAATGCCTCAAAAGTGTCTCACAATCCACACCACAGCCAGTACTACAGGGGAAAGAAAAAAAAAAAAAAAACGTGGCTTTCCTGGTTATCTCTGACTGTCAGAAATAATCACTACATGATTCCCACTTCTTCCCATCTTTACCTGCTCCACCCTAGTTACAAGTAGGAAGCACTGTAAAGCCATCATATCCAATTCTCCCGATTCCTGAAATATGTCTAATCTGAGTATATACCTCCAAAAGCTGATACAATGTTTTCTGGCAAACAGAAAACTCTTAACACTTTGTGACCCTGTAGCCATCCAAGTTAAGGTAGTTTTTTTTTCTCAAATACCCATTTTGCTACCAAGGATGATTTAGAACTTGGAAGAACTGAACCCCTGGAGGCAAAAACTTAAAAATTCACCAGTCAACTTAAAAATTCTATAGATGACTTGGCGGCTGACAACAAGTCTCTTTATACAGGATGGATCCATGAGCTCCTTCCTGGGAAACACGTTGCTGTGTTCACTGCACATACAGAATACAGCAACCATCTAAGAAATGCTTGTGAGCATGCCAGGAACTGCTCCATGTTCTGTATCTCTCACTTCATGCCATCATGCCCCCTGTACAGCTGCAGGAAGCAAGACTGGAGAAAATCAAGGCTGTTGCCACTAGCTAACCAAGTGTCCTCTCCATAAAACCCCACAGGAGAAATACTCTCAGGTGTCAGTAACAAGCAGAGCTCCATATCTCATCACCATTTTGACAGGATTTTTTGGTAATTCATTTGACATTTATACTATAAATCTTGTAACTGTTTGTTTCCTTCCTCATGTTTACTGCTAGAAAGGGAAGAGACAGATATCAGGCTAACTTCAGTGGGTATATAGTTTTATGACATGAATTTTATACACTAATCTCACTATTCCAATTTTTCAACTATCATTTTCACTTCACTCTAGGCCTTTTTGAAAAAAAGACAGCTATCAAAAAATTTTTAAGTTGAGATTTCAGAACTATGTTCTAGCTAAAGGATCACAAAAGGACAGGTAAAATGTTTGCCCAGAAATCTACCTTTCCCCACCTCCAGCCATCCCCATCTTCTCTCCCCCGCCTCCCACATACATCTCTAATTAAACACTGAGGGATGTTCCAAATATGGTCTTTATCTACATTATTGTTCCTTCTATAATAAACTGGATTTCTTTTTCTCTCCAGTTCAAAACAAAAATTCCTCAAGACATCGCACTTCACATCATTCTTTCAGAACTAATCTGCAATATTCAAATATAAGGTAAACACTATATTTCCCTGGTTTATTTAGCATAACCTGGATTTATGCCATGATGCCTAAAATGTGTTGTAGATATTGCCAAGAGGAACAGAGGGGAACCAGAACTAAATAGAGATTTGATATTATTTTTAATTATTGAAACAAAAATGAAAGAGTTAGTTAGCAGAGATCCTAGAAGACAGAACATAAAAAGATGCTGCAAAGACTTACTACCTAGACCAGAAAGCTCAGTTAGAAGTACATGCATAAGGGGCTGGGGATGTGGCTCAAGCGGTAGCGCGCTCGCCTGGCATGCGTGCAGCCCAGGTTCGATCCTCAGCACCACATACAAACAAAGATGTTGTGTCCGCCGAGAACTAAAAAATAAATATTAAAAAATTCTCTCTCTCAAAAAAAAAAAAAAAGAACTACATGCATAAGAACCTAGAATTGGGCCGGGGTTGTAGCTCAGTAATAGAGCACTTGCCTCACATGTATGAGACCCTGGGTTCGATTCTCAGCACCACATAAAAATAAATAAAAATAAAGATATTTTTTAAAAAAAGAACCTAGAGTATAACATCAAGTCCAGACACCATGTAGGTTGTGTGTTTGGCACTTCATATGATAAGAAATAGACCAATATGTAGGCCAATATATATAATTCTAAATATTAAATAATGAAATAGAAATAATTGGTTAGTTTATTATTTACAAACCCCTAAGAGTGTCCATCAGCAGCTATGATAAGATATAATCAAAGCTGAATTGATAATTTTATGGGGCATAAATACCAGCTCATGAAAAGAAAACTGCCTTCAAAAGGCATGGTGTAATTTTGCAGTTAACAGGGGGTAAGCCAGTCCATTATGAAACATGTATATGAGGGTCCTTACTTTAAATACATACTATTGCTCAGGACAAGGGTTGGCTTCTATTTTTATATTTTGAATAGGGGCCACTTTCTACATAGAAAAAAATAATGCATATGTTTATTGATAGATAATTACATATTGTATATTTTGGCTTATTTATAGATCATTTCAAATACTGATGAGTAATTTATTTTAATTTCAATGCTATCAACTACACTTATTGTCAGGCATGCAAGCAAATAAATAATAAAAGTCAACTTAAAAAAAAAAAAAAAAAAAAACTTTTCTTCCCACTGAACTGCATGGTAATTTTGTACACTGAAACCCTCCCAGAAATCCTCAAGGCACCTGAGGTTCCCTAAGCAAGACTGATAAGAAATCTCAACTTGTTACCTGGTATTTACTGAGCACAGCACTTTTAATATGTAATATTTGATGATGCTGATGACAATCTCTAGGCAAGGACAAACAGCTGCAGAGAAACCCTCTCAAGGGGGAGGCCAGCTTGGGGTGGGGTTAGACTCTTGTCATTTAGCTCAGAAAACTTGTGTATTTGCCTTTCAAGTGCTTATTTTAGCAAAAGAGTTCTAATTATACTCTTCAGGTAAAGGTGAGGACCCCAAGACCACATACTAAGATGGTTTCCATTGCAGTTTCCATTATTAATGGTTGATAATAGAGACAAAATCTGGCTGGCATCATAAGAAGTCTGAATTAGTATTTTTAAAGAAACATAATTCCATTATGTATGGGAAACATAAATTATTTAAAAATAAGTTAAGGAAAAACAAGAATCCCCACTTAAAGGTACTTTAGGAACCTGCTCTAATTAATAAACAGAATTGAAAAGCTGCTTACCCTATAAAACTGCAGTTCCTGAAGTCCTTGTAATGTAAAAAGTTCATTCTCCAAGTAATTTTAATTTTGCTCTAGCAAAATCTTTTATGTCTATCTATAAATATAAAAATACATCTGTACCTATATACTTATATCTGCATAGAGAGCTAGATATAATTTTCATAAACAATCTGAATGAAAAGTACCTCTTTCTGTGTCCATAAATGTTGATTCCATTTCTTCCTTCCTTTGCAAAGGGAAAGTCAAAGAGCACTATTTTTTCCTTTTTTCCACCCACTACAAGCCCTGGTGATAACTTGTGAATTTAGTACTCCAGAACCTTCACCCTGAGCAGGACAAAACCACTTTTAACTTGTCCCTTAGTTGGCTATTTTAGCCACTGTACAGAGTTTAACCATTCAACAGAAGGAACACCTTCCGTAACCTCAATTTTCCTCTCAACCCACCCGGAAGCAAGTGCCTGGCAATCCCCAAGAAAAGCTTTGGGCAATTTCTCAGAGCTCTCACACAGTCCTATATCCAGAAACCAGGTTTGTTGGTCCTGTATCTTGACTGAAATCAGGTTTGTTAGTCCTTTAACTTGACTGATGGGAGCACAGTAGGGCCAAAAGACCTGGAAAGGCCAGATTAAGCAGGACGCAGAAAGAGGGAACAGGAGCCATACAACAGGAAGAAGGAACTTTCCACTTATACTCACATCCCAGAGCCCCAAAACAGTAGATGAATTTTAATGTGAAGTACATATGCAGACAAAATTCACCCATGCACCAAATACAGAAAACTGACAGTTTCCATTTATTTTTCTTGTGGTCAACATTTGCACAAATAAATGGGAAATAGAGTTGGAAGACACAAAACAATGGTTAATCCAATGGTCATTGACAACTGGATTTGCAATTGCAGCCCCAGAGTCCACTTAAACACACAAATGCACACATTCATACTCTTGTTCCACACACATTGTCCATTTCTGAACCTTTGTGGCTTCTCTTTTTGCAGTGGACTAAACCCTGGCTGGGCAATAGGAAGAATAGTGTTTAGTTGCTATAGACAAATAATCCACAATATAGTTTATGCACTCATGGGTAATCACGTATAAAATATCTAATGTTAGTTCATATAATTCCCTCCCCTCAAATTCTGTATGTAGGTAAATGAGATGCAGATAATGCTATGGGGCTGAAGCAGTCACCAAAAACTAGGGGAAATGCTGAAAGAGACATGTTAACCTTATTAAGACCAATCCCAAGATCTTCATGCCTAAAGTTTTCTACCTATACCCAGAAAAAAGGGGGACTACATTCACCTACACAGCAGTTCATATTCATACTTTTAGAGTTGAAATGATCAATTCTCTTCATTTTCACCCTGTTTATTTTCCAGTGAACCAACTAAAGCCAAATAACCAGTTAATGACATACAGAGACAAAGACTATTCTTGGTGCTCCTAAAAATATCACCCTTCCTTCCCACTTTCCCACTACCATGGTATCAATTCCACACTCACCCCTCCCAACCTCCATTGTCTGCAAAAGTAGTCAAATAATAATAACAACAATAATAAATTTCCTTCAAGGTAGTAATTACCTAGTAGGGAAAAAGAAAGCTCAGTGATTCTCTGGAAATGTTTGTGTCCTATATCCCATGATGACAGGCTTGAATCCACATGAAGATGGTCTGATGGAGACATCTGTCTTCCCACTTATTACCTAGAGTCATTCAAATAATGGCCAATCAGACTGTGTGGTCTTTCTCTCACCTTTCCAAAAGCCCTTCCAACACCTTTTGTTCTTCTCCTTTCAGTTCCTTCCACCTCCTAATCTTTCCATGGCTTCTTCTAGTTCTCATTCATGTCCATGTCTAAATTCCTTTCACTCCACAGAGAGTACAGACCTCAAGTACACTCTTTGGGAATAAGCACCGCCCCAGGAAAGCTCTTGTCCTAGTTACTACATCTACTACCAGTGTTACCTGGATCAAATCCCTTTTAGCTTCTCCAGGCTCATCTATCCATCTGTAAGGAAGAACACTAAACTAGATTTTCTCTAAGATCCTTTCTAGTTCTAAAAATTCTATAATAAGTCCAAACATTTTAACTGGTCAGATGTAATGAGGCACATAGAAGGAAAGGCTAAAAGTTTTCTATCATCATCTCAAAAGTCTCTTCCAACTTCTCATAATGATAATTTTTATCTTGGGCACTCTTCAACTCACTCAAATTTGACTCCCATCTAACCATGCCACTTGCATTGCTAAGAAAGACCACCAATCTCACCTTCTACCAAAGCCAAGGGCTCCTATTTGGTACTCATCTTACCTGACTTCCCAGCAGCTTTCGGCATTGTTGGTCCCTAGATCCTTTGTAAAAGCTCTTTTCCTTTGGCCTCGGATACTGCACTCTCTTCCCAGTTTTCCACCTATTTCTATGTCTGCTCCTTAGTCTCTAAATGTTGGCACTTGCGGTCCAGTCCTCTTTTCATTCTATTCTCTCACCCTGGATAATGTCACCCACTCCTACGATTGTAAATGTAGCTATGTGCCTAGGACTCTCAGATTTCCATCCCCATCCCTGGCCTGTCTTTTCAGCTCCAGCCTGTATAGCCAATTACCTATTCCATCGTCCTATCTGGTTATCATGACTTCAGACAGAACATATTTAAAAGGCTGAACTCCTATCTTCACCGCTCTTCCACCAGTGTTCCTCTTACAAAATGTTAGGTGATCTCCCAAATTTCTCAGAGCATAAATCCAGAAAAAGCCATTCCCATCCATTGCCCATCCACCCATCTGTAAATCCAAGTGATTCAACCCATTTTTCTCCATCTCTTTCATCTCTACATTTGTCCTACACAAAATCATCTCAGTTGAATCTTGGCAATGGTCTCCTCAATTTTAACATTGCTTCCTAGGATGTTCTCTCCATCCAGCAGTCAAAGAAATCTTTCTTAGGAACACAAATTTTGTCTTGTCATTTCTTTGCTTAAAAACCCTGTAAGCAATGGTTTTCCAGTTGTGCTCAATATAATCCTAAATATTTAGCATGATTAAAGGCCACAAGTCATCTAGGACAAACCCACTCCAGGCTACTCTCTCCCTATTCATGTGATTCAGCCACATTAACCTTTCTGTTTCTCCAATGAGCCTACCTCCTTCTCAACTCTGGGTCTTCACATGTGTGCCAAGAATGCATCCCTCATTATTCTTCTAATTCCTGTTCATCCTTTAGGTCTCAATTTAATATTACTCTAAGGAAGATATATTTCCTCTCATGTAAATTCACCCACATACATGATACAATCTCTAAATTGTCTTATCAACTAAGTTTATGTCCTTACATAATGGCTGGCTTGTTTGGCTGAACATTAGTTGTGGCTCTAATTGGAATATATTTCTTACATTCAACAATACATGTAAGCCCCGTTTTAAAAAAAAAAAAAAACATATTAGAGCTTAATCATGCAACTTTTCTTGCCATTTTGATAAGCTTAAAAGAAAGAAAAGCATCAACATTGAGTTAGATTAAGTTTATACAAGTCAGTAAAAGTGATCAACAAATTTGTTGATTACCAGGTATCAATACTTCAGCTTTAGTCTGAAAGTGTTCTGCAGTCACAGCAACCACTGGTGAGACATGGATGAATTATATCCAAGATAGATAATATCCAAAGTCCCACAGGATTCATCCTGGGGAATTCAATGTCTTTACTTATATTTGTAGCAATACTAGAAAATGGAGGTGTAAGTGCTATTTCTCTGTACACACACACACACACACACACACAAGCCCAGAATCAGAAGTTAATTGCAAAGTTATTGCAAATATCAAAGTATTTTTCAGGTATCACCCAAGAATTCATAGAGAATCTCTAGTAGGAGCACAATGAAATAGATTATTAACTGCACCTTGCACAAAGTAACCATAACCAGAGGAGGAGGACTTGCCTCATGTCACCCAGAAAGACAATGGGAGAGCCAGGAATAGAAATAGGTCCTGAGACTCTTGTTACACCACCATGTTCTCTAAGTCACAGGACAGCCTGAATAAAAAGCAAGTGAAACCTGAACAATCAGATACTGATCTAATTTGCCAAATACATGCATCTACTGGATTCAATTACAAGCTTTCATTCTAAATCAAAGACATTTTCTTTATTTTACAGTAAAGATAGAATTTCTTATTGAAAATTTAATGATCAACTGGGGGTTTGGGTGATGACTTAACCAATTTATAAATACATAATTCTGGCCCTTAACACTGATTTATTGGCCAATATCACTAAAATCCAAAACCTATTTTATTTTCAGGAGTTCTGGCCTGGTAAAAGTTATTGAGCATCCCACTAGGAAAATATTCAATAAAATAATATCTGACAAAGCTTAAGCAAAGTCTGTTCTCCTTTCAAAATCAAAATATAGGTGAGCATATTGGATACTGCACTTAGGAAAGCCTGCCTTCTGATTCTAACTCTATGGAAAGGTAAAAACAATTAACCTGATTTAAAAGCTTTTTCAGCTATTCAGAGAAAGGAATTATTTAAGTCACCTATACTGCTGATTCAATGGATGTCACTCACCACCCTCACTACCTTCACCTTTCATCCCACCTGGTAATCAGCAGCCTCAGAGATACAATGTTCAGAACCTCCCGTGAACCCCTGGCATAGCAGGTTCTCACCTCAAACCTCACTATCAGCCAAAAAAGTAAGATAAAAAAATAAAATAAAATAAAAGCTCACTACAGCAACAAGAGGGCCTTAGCTGATCTTCATTCTCACTCTGCTCACCCTCATCAGGCCCAACTTTCAATTCCCCCCAATGATTGTGAATTTTGTGATGATAAAAATGGAGAGATATTTAGCTCAGGCTAGAATATATAGAATTATTTCTATACTGTTACATAATCCCATTTAATTGGCACTTAAATTACATAATACCCAGTAGGGAACAGAATTATTCTAGACTTATTCTATGCTGCAGAGGGGGTAAAATGTGAATGTTTATAGACATACACATGTATTAGACTCCTCTATCCTTACTAATGGAACAACATTACACACTTGAATCTGTTTTGCGGAAGAAATAATACTGCAGCCTTCGTTAGACAGTGAGCCAGCATTTGTATTTCACCCTGTACACAATCACACCTTAATAGACCTCTTCTTGGGAAAGGAGACTATTTAACAAATTAAGGGCAATAGATATATCAGAGCAACCTAACCATGAAAATTATATCTTATATCCAAGCGTACAGAGAATCAGACTGCACTTGAAGAGAAGCAGACGATAGTCCCTGGGAAATTTCACTTGACCATTCTGTCTTGACCTTTCTAATTCAGGAAGCAGTAGGTAAGCATGATTAGGAAGGTAAAGGATAGATATTGAGAGAAATGAATTAATCAAGTTGAAAAAAATAAAGAAAAATTTATTTAAGCCAATTAGAATTTTTTAGATTAGTAATAATCAATGAAAATCATGGACAAATCTGTCTCAATCAGAAAGAATGAAGAATGGTTGAAGAATGGTATAGTACAAAGTATTCCTACTCCTAACACCAAGAACAGAAGAAACACTGGTTTTGGTAATTATCAAGAGTTCTATGGTGAGTGGCATGTTCCACTGCTCCCATTTTACAAAGAGAAAGAGACCCAAAATCCAAGCTATAACTTGCTTCCTTCATTTATGCAATGATTCATCCAGAGTAAAGCTTTAAACTTTTATTTCTCAAACCAATGCTTAGCCATTTTGCTTCAACAACACATGAATAAAACAAATGGTAGACACTTCCAAAAGTAAATATAAAACAATATGTCTCACTAGTCTGACCAGATAAGAAGCTTCTAAAAAGAAACTCAACCTACAGATGAAATTTTTGCAAATGCATCATTTCAGAATTTCTGGATCCTTGTAAAACACAATCCAAGTATCATGTTCAATTTGTTATGGCTTATTGCCATAAAAGAATGTTGACACTTAGGACAGAAAGTGGCTTCAAGAGGGCTTTAGACCCACTGTATTAACAGAGAATTCTGTGCAATTAGAAAACTCTGGGAAGTGATGATGTCTGGTTCCAGTTTCAAAAACCCATAGAACTGTCATCAGATTTCCTTAAAGGGAAAGAAATCTATATATACATATTTAACTTCACTGACGCAGCAGAAGGTGTCAGGCAGCTACAGAGCTAAGTGCTGCAGCCTTAAGGACCTCTGGCTAGCATTCAGCTTAGCCCGCAAGGAAAAAGAAACAGGGAGCTGGGAAAGGTCTATAAGGACTCAAGCTGCTCTGGGAAAACCAAGTTGCCACTCAAGTACCAACCTTTAAACACCTCACTGGGTTTCTTTTAAAGTTTTCCAGTGTGTGGATGCATTGTTTCTTTTAAGAAGGCTTTTCTTTCTGCAGTATTTGCCCAAGTGTTTCCTCTGTACACACTGTTTCTGAGCAATTAGAGTGAACGGCAGAGAAGAGGTCAACAAAATGCAACCGGACACTTATATCCACAGCTCAGAATAGCCCCAGCCCCAAGTCGGCCCCTCCCTTCCCATCCGATAGGTTTTCATTCACTCCTTCTCAGCAATTACATTTTGTACCACTGTAATTATTAACAAATGCCTACCAAGGCCCCACTTTTCCTTTAGAATACTACCTCCAATGCAAAAGAGTAGATCATCCTAAAACCCTCGAACAAAAAAATAGGTTTCAGTCATTATGATTTCCTATCAGTTAAACGTTGACCTCCAAAAAGACAAAAGCCACCATTTCATCTCTTTAGTCTCTCTCTTCAAAAGCTAGAGCAGAAGGGCTGGGGCTGGGGCTCAGTGGCAGAGCGCTTGCCTAGCCCGTGTGAGGCACTGGGTTCCATCCTGAGCACCACATTAAAAAATAAATAAATAAAATAAGCGAGTAAACACATGCTGTCCATAAAATGGGGTTGGGAGGGAGAGCAAGGGAGGAAGATTACCTCTAGATAGGGAATAGGGGTGGGAGGGAAAGGGGAAGAATGGGAATAGCAACGATAGTGGAAGGAGACGGTCATCATTATACAAAATTCATGTATGAAGATGTGAATTTGGTGTCAACATACCTTATATACAAACAGAGATTTGATAAATTGTGGTATAAAGGTGTATTAAGAATTGCAATGCAAAAAAATTATGAATGTGATGTACTCCTCTATTGTGATGTTTGTAAGAAATAAAAAAAAGCTAGAGCAGAACAACAAAAGAGGATAAAGCAGTGATGTCTTCAGAGTTTCTTTTTCTTATCAATATAAATATATTTATATAAATATAAATATATAATGATAATGATCTTTGCGAAATCAAACAGAAGTAATACCAAGGATAAGATCATTAGAGACTATATCATCATCTCCTTTGATAAAAGTACTAAGAGAACTAAGTTTCTAACCAAAAACTTAAAGATTTAAGAGGATTATATAAATTCTACATATGCTTTATTTAGCTTATTCGTTCTTTTAACAAATATTTAGTATCTACTCTATCCCAAACCCTGTCCTACTTTTTTTCTTTTATTTCCCAAAAAAAAACCCTTCTGTAAACTCCACACATTTGCAAAAATGCTCCCTCTCTTAGTGACCCTCAGTAGATGGTAGAATTTGTAGCATTATTTTTCCATGCGGACAGGTGGGAGCATACTTCCTGTTGGACTCAGTTTTGAAGGGAAACCATCATGAGGTAGCATAACAGCTTTAAGAGACCGCCGATCAGGCTTCAGGAATGGAGACACATTTCAGACCATATTGTCTTGCTGTGCTTTATGTTTCCTGAGTTGCTGTTTGGAGTTGATTTAAGAGGCCCCTCCTCATGAAGTCAAAGCTGCCAAGGTCCCTGGGGAGTTACCTAGCCTTGCAGAGCCAAGGCCTTATCTCAAAGGATAAGGTGGAGTTTGCTCTTTTCCCCTATTGCGAAATTTGAGAATATTAAGTAATCTGTTTATATCACACAGATCCAAAATCCAAGCTGACTTTGTAAAGAATAAAATATCCATAGGATTTCCTCCAGTTTGCAAATAGCTACCTGGGACTCTTGCTTCCTGGGATTCTTGCTTCCTTTCTCAATCTTGGCTAACCCAACCAAACCTGACAATTTCCCCATCTGTGTTTGAAATGAGTGGCTGTCCTTCATGGTCAACATTTCTGGGTCATTCCAGTAACGTTAGTTTGTCATCTACAGACCAATTCTCTAGAAGCACCTGGGAAGAAGTGGGAGCTTTTGGTAGAGAAACAAATATTAATATCTGAAATGCCAAAATGTTAAATAAATCCATATAGTCCCTTCCCAAAATGTTCACTTTATAAAATCATACATAAGGTAACCAATAAAAGGAACAAACAAAAAAGGCTTCAATTTATTAAAATGGGCACTTGGTTTCCTTTTTAGAGAATGTACCTCTAAGCCATTAACACATGAGGGAAATTATATGAAAACAAGGTTTAGGTCTTTAAATATACACCACATAGATAAATTCATTATTGAAACAAAAGATGACTCCTCTTCTGACTCACTCTATTCTCACTGAGTTTTGCAAATGATGGTTTTTCTATTGAGTTTTGAGAATGTGGATTAAGTGTCGTGCCACCCACTGAGAACAGAGTTGAACAAGGTGAACTGAAGGCGTGGTTTGAACTCTCAGTCTCTCTCCCCTTCTCAGAACTAAAGAATTAGAAGGAACTAGGAGAGAGCATCAGGCTGAGCTGATGCTAAGAAGTATTTTTAATGCATGAACATCCAAAGTAATAGAACTATTGGACATTCATCACATGAATAATCACTTAATGAAAATACATCTTATTTTTGCAGATTACTGGAAAAAAAAAACGAAGTTTTAAATTTACTTTTTTCCAAGTATGCTGCAATATACTTTAATTATTTTTATCCTAGAAGCAAGGGAAATAATTACTTGGATAAAATAACTACTTGTACTTGAAAATATACACCTAAGGTGTTCCAACTCCTTGTCTTTTGAATTCCTGATTCTTTAACTGGAGCATTCATTTCTGCCATAAATGCACCAGAAACAAAGATTTTCAGAATCCAGATAACTCTTTGCTTTCTTTCAAACACAACCTTCTTTATACAATCAAAATATGAGATAGATTCATTAGAAAAACACCCCCCTTTATGTGTGATTCTTTGTCAAAAGTCTAGACAACCGAGTCACTTGTTTCTTTGCTCTCAACCACTGGAACCACAGACATGCCATCAAAACTATGTGCTTTTCAACTTCACCTAGAGCCATTATAAAACATGAGTCCTTCCACTTCCATCAGATGAAGACAGATGCGAAAAGGGGAGAGTCAAATAGAAATGAACTGTTCCCAACTGTTATATCAAGACTTCTACTTAGGAGTGCCTCCATTCTTGGAAGTTCTGTACCAAATGCTAACACCAAAAGCAACGATCATCTTACTTGGGCCTCAGGATTTCAACAACAGGCAACTAAGTGTGCCCTGAAAGAAATGTAATGAGCCCCAGGCACCAATCAATGAAAGATACCTTTAATATAGAGACCTTATAAGAATGAGAAAATGCACAAAATTCATGTGGCAAGTTTAACCCCACAAAGCCAACACACATCTTGAATTTTACATGTATCTCAATCATCATTGGTTGTCTTTTTGTTTCTACCCAATTTTGTGTTTGAAAGTCATGGGAAATAATTCAGGAAATAAACTTCTTCGTCAAAGCTTTAAGAAACTGCACACACTTTTCTACTGCAGTAGTGTGCTGTCAATCCTACAAACTTATAAACTCAAGATTTACATCTCCTGTGAATTCAACTAGGACTTTATTCTCAAAGGAAAACACACACCCGGTACCTCTCATTCCCAAGTTGTTTCCACTTTAATTGTCCCAACACTACAGGATAGTCACTCAAACCTATATTATTTCTTATGCTGTAATTGTAATGGTTTTATCTCCTCTTTGACAGTGACAGAGTCACTACAATGAAGATTTAACATGGATTACACAACTCTTAAGACAAAAGTTTTGCTATTTGGCTTTCTCCAGCTTGAAATTTTCCCACAGTTGTGCTGTAAAAATGCAAGGAACCCATAAAACAATATGAGAGAAAATATTGTAGTTTCCGTTTTCCTAAGAAACTTAGGCATCAAATTCTTATTAGTCAGTTTCAAGAGCATAAATGCGGGAAGTGGGGGGAGGGTACCAAGAATCATGAGAAACAGCCTGAGACTGTTCATACTATTCAGGTCATCCCAGGTGGTAAGGAGCATCACTTGCCTGGACCTGGTGTTCTGTTCACTTGAGGAATCACTCCAGAACACACAAGACCCTCTTTTTCCAACACACCACTCTCTGTTCCAAGATTTTTAGAGGCACTTAAATGCTTATGAAAATGACAGTAGTCAGATAAAGTCTCCAAAACACATATAAATTGTCCCTCGGGTGATTTTAACAGATAAAATTGATCACAGGGTTCATCTGCAAGTTTCATTTAACTCTGATTATTTTATAAAATGTCACTATAAATATCAATAATAACTTGTATATCTGCGATTCCTTCACATAAATACTTTAGTAAGTATTAAGGAAGCCCTGTCTTCTCACTGTCAAATAAGCAGCATTATGTCCACAGTACTGATCTATCCAGGGACAAGAGAAGGAGATGCACACTGAAACCATCACAGCACCAGCTAAAATATACCTTTCTTTAGTTTTTAACAGACACTGGGGAACTTTAGTGAAAGAGGTCCTGGAGGCTTAATTTTAAATAAAAAAAAAAAAAAATGCCTGTCCATCTTTTCTTAACTAAAACTCATCCATTTTACCACTCTAAATATCCTCAGCTTCCCATTTTTCCTATAACAATAGTATTCACCTTCTTCTGCAACATCTGTTTCTCTCCCCTGCAAGCTACAGAAAAGAATATTAGAAGGTGCTGCCAAATTCATTTATATAAATCTAGCAGCTCCCTGGAATTAGTCATTGAAAGGTGGTTAATTTTATCTAGTAAAATATTTAGTTTTGATGGAGAGGCAGAGATAACACTGGTATCTGCTTTAAAATAAGACTTAAAAAAAAATAACAGGTAATACCACACTCATTTAGACTCTGAGGAACCAATGAAGTTCTTAAAATTACTTTCTGTGTTAAAGCAAAATGTAGGATTAAAGCAACTCCATAGATAAGCTTTGGTTTTTAACTTTCATATGCTATATGAAATGGGCAGATGCTACAGAGACATATGTATATGAATATACTTTCCCAGACCCCAAAAGCTCACCTTCTACTTCTTCTTCATCACACACATGTTTAAGGAAGGAAGCCCCTCTGTCCAGGACAGCTTCATCCTCCATCCTATAGTAATAAAAGAGAAAAAAAGAATGCTCAGACTTCTCCTGGAGTGAGCCACTTGAAGCAGCCCAGCTCCTGGGCAGGTTAACCTGCAAGCTGTTGTTCATGTTAACAGGGCAGAGTCACTCTTCCTTTGGTGGCTGCTACTCCTTCACGCAGCTCCTCTCATCTGGTGCTTGAGAATATGCCGGTCCCACATAGCTTCAGCTCTAACCTTGAGAGGGCACCCACATGGACAGGTAAGAGAAAATAATCCCAATCCTGGAGGCTGGATGGTGGGGTGCTCCCCTCTTGGGATTTGCAAAAAAAAAAAGACAAAAAAAAAAAGATGAAAGCAAAAAAAAAAAAATACCAAGAGAGGAAGTTTGGTGTGTCTGGAGTGCTCGTGATGATCGTTTGTGGAAATCCAGTTTCAGTGCTTAGCTCTTTAAACACCCACTGCACAAAATGTATACCCTCACACACACACATGCACACCCACCCACATGCAGAGAGCGACAGGGAGTTAGGCTAATGCACAGTGGGAGCCTAGCTTCCAGCCAGCCTCTTAATACCAGCACAGCCCAGTATTCTCTGTTGAGTGGCAAGCTTTGAGTCACATGTTGGCCTTACGGAAATCTGACATCTGAGGATTATCCAGCAACCCGGCTTCGGCAATAGGCACATATACATGCCGCCCATTCATTCATTTTCCACATTCTTATCACACGTCTCTCTCTATGTATATCTGCCCTGTTAACTCTTCCCTGAAAGTTCTTCATTTTGTAACCACATTATGCTGTCCTCCTGTCTCCTTACATAATAGGATCTACTCTGCAATTTCATATGCTAAATAAGACCTCAGAATCCATCCAAGGAATGACAGCGTTTTTTACAGCCTCCCGATGCCAAACATGTTTCTAGTTTATAGAATGAGTTAAGCTTTATTTCCATACTCTGTGGCTCCTTTTCATTGCATTTAACTTTGATATACAGAATTCCATGAACTCTATTTATAGCAAAAGCAGAAAGAAATCCAGAATTGCTCAAATGCTGCTTGTGTAGTACCGGTCTAGAAACAAAGAACTTTCTCTGGGGACAGCTGCTCTATGTCATACCGTACATGAGCCCTGCCAGAGAACCAAATGTTCACTCTGTATTCTATTCATCCAATTATATGCTCAGGCATTGAATATGGCAAGTCTGCTTTCCTTATTGTCTCTATAACTTATTCTTGTATTTCAGATATTTGTTATAATCTATGTGGTTATGCACTGAATTCATATTTTCCTTCTTACTATTTTGGGAGCATATTCACCTCACAAAGCAACGATCTTAAGCATAAAAAGTCAGAAATTTGGTGTCAAGTAGCCTTGAGTTTAAAAGAATCTAGTTCTACCACTTAGTAGCAATGCCACCTGGAGCAAAGTACTTGACTTGTTCAAGCCTGTTTTTCCATGTATAAAATTGAGGTAATGATATCAACTTTGCATCAATTCAGCACAATGATATCAAACTTGTGTTGATTGCTTTGAGATTAGATAATACACCCAAAAACATTTTAGCACGTGATCTCACACATACTGCATTGTTTAATCAATGTTTCCTTCTTTATTTCTTTCTTCTTTCTTTTTTACCTTGATGAACCACTGGTGGACAACATCACTGAGAAAATCATTACCTCTGGACACCTGCAAGATTTCTTCTCTCAGGGACAAGGGCCTTGTTTGTAAAGGCTCATCCTGATGTATATCAGGATCATTTCTTCACGGTACTCAAACTAAATACATAAAACAGGTTACAGGTCAGTCATCAGGATTATAGTGGGAAAGAAAATGCCTTACAGACTTAAGGAGTCAAATCATTTACCAATCTCTCTGAGCTTTGGGTTCTCAAGAAGATTAAATGATACAGCATATTCTATTTGAATAAGAAAAAATTCCTAAAACACAAACAATGACTAGATGAACAAGGTAATCTCAGATAGCATTGAGACCTTTGCAGAAAGTAAAATGAGACGGGGCTACTCAGCACAGGGTGGTTCTGATGAGGAGGTAACATTTAAGCAGCAACAAAAATGATAGGAAGGAACTAGCCCTATGGAAATCTGGAGAAAGAGCATTCCAAGCAAAGGAAATAGAAAGGCCCTAAGGTGGGAAGGAATTCAGCAAGTTCCAGGAACAGAAACGAGGTCAGTGAAGTTGGGTAAGAGAGAAGGTCAACCGCAGGATATGAAAGTGGAGAGAATTGGGGACATGCAGGCCATGATAAGGAGTTGGAATTAGAGGCGTTATGGGAGCCACTGAAGAGCTTCAAGATGGACAGTGACTTGAGCTGATTTACCTATTTAAAAGATCAGTATGGCTGCCATGTAAAGGGTTAGAGGACAAAAAGTTTAGGAAATGCACAGGAACCACGGGAGCCTAAGGGAGAAAGAGGCTGTTGGGAAAAAATCAAGAGTTCTGTTTGGACACTCTAAGGTCAAGATGCTTATCTTATGTTTTGGGGGTTTTTTTGTTTTTTTTTAAAGAGAGGGGCTGGGGTAGTGGCTCAGTGGTAGAGCCTTTTCCTAGCACATTCAAGACCCTGGGTTCAATCCTCAGCACCACATTTTTAAAAATAAATTAATTAATAAAATAAGGGTATTGTGTCCAACTACAACTAAAAAATAAATATTAAAAAAACAGAGAGAGAGAAAGAGAAAGAAGGGAGCTGTCAGGGGCACTACTAGATGCCTGAGCCTAGAGCTCAGGAGCTCAGGACTAGAGATAAAATCTGGACCATCAATGAAGGAAGCTAGTGCTAAAACTCTAACTAGAAGAGATCACACAAGAAGAAAATGTAGAGGAGGGAGTAGACCTAAGAATAAGTGCTGAAACATCTACTAGTACAGCAATGGGACAATAAGAGCCAATGAGGTAAGAGGGGAAACCAGTCAAGACTGATTTCATGGAAGTCACAAAATGAGGAGAGTACTGTTACTGAGAAAGATGGAGACAGGGAAGTAAGAATTGGATTTGGCAATATGGAAGACACCGGTGACTATGACCAGAACAAAAGGAGCAAACCACACTCATTATCAGTGGGAGGCACAGAGAGGATATTCAACAGTTCCCTTTTCCCTTTCCTACCCTCTTCCATTCATGCACTCAGTTAAGTACTTACTGCATACTTACTACCAGCCACGCACACTTCAAGCACCAGAGGAACAGTGATAAGCAAAATAGATAAGAGCTCAAGTATATCTGCCCTCTCAAAGACTCCCCCCACCCCACCCCCGGGCATCAAGGAAGAATCCATTGGTTATACAGCATTTATAGACATTAGTAAGAATGACAGTTTACTGGGAAAATTAACTTAAAAGACCTCAGAAGCACAACAAAATCCTAGACCCCCATACTTCTGCATGTACACTAATTGTACTATCTCTCCTTTGGAAAACAGAGTGGTTTAGCTCAGATGTCATCTCAGAACTAACCCTCTTCCAGTTCTATCAGCATACTGAATCCAAGACCCTTTCATACAGAATGTCATTTTTGCACCCCATCATTCATCAAGCCGTTCCTGAAGTCTTTTTGTCTTCTTACATATTTCCTAAATTAAATGTTTTACATTGATGTCTAAATCCTTCCAAAAATTACATGCAACAACCAAAGAGGAAGGAAACAAAGAGAAACAGTAACAACTGGAAGGGGAGGTAGAAAAGTTAATGCTCCAAGCCCTCTTCCCAAACTGAAAAAACCACCCAGCCTATCTGAAGCACTGTCCCAATGTTCCATCTGAATTAGAGAGTGACAGCGATGATGGGTGAGTTCCTTGGCTCTTTGATGCATATTTCACATTCCCTCCAGAAATAACTAGAAACTTAGTTCTTTCTGATGGACCACGCAAAATATCTGCAACCGGCCTCTTCCCTGTAGGAAGTGAAAAGAGGTGAATGAGGCAAACTGAAAATACAAAACCTGTCTATCCAAGGTGGTCTTTCCCCAGAGCAGCCCTCACTCCTCAGGAGTAAGTCTAGCCTGGTGCACTTGGGCTTCTGCACAAACTACAGGACTTTCCATCTTTTTTCCATCTTTACATCACAATGTCAATTATTTGTGTTTGTGTCCCTTCACCCCAAATCCTCTCAGCAGTTGCTTGCTATTATTAGTAAGACAGAGATGTCTTTTTAAATGACCATCAGACCCAACCAGTTTCCCTCTATCAATCAGTAAGAAGACATTAACTCATCCAGTTAATCAGACCCCCAAATCCATTTTTTCACATGTCCTGCATTTGCTGAAAACAAGGAAAGGAAGAAGCATGCTTCTAAACAGCTCCTGGGTTGCTCACATCACCAGCATGGAGCAAAGTTCAGAATAGATTTGGAAGCTTCTCACCAGCATCACGGGGATAAGGGTCACACCACTCAGTGCACAATCCACTTGGCGCCAGTACTGCCTTCCTTTAACAGGACCACTGACAGTAGAAGTTATGCATCTTCTACAGAAATCCACACTCACAGCAGGATTTTTCTTATTCTCCTTTATTCTGGGACACTAAAATGATTTAACTGTAACACTTGTCAAATCTGCTGCCAAACGGACCGGCTTTCACCAGCCGGTCCTAATCACTGAGCAGGCTTGTAAGGGTGACTTAAGCCCGGCACGAGAAACATTTGTGCAAAACTGTCAGCCACTGGGCCTTGAGCACCCATCGACATTCCACCCCTCTGAGTTCCCACCCCCAGAACCCGCGCCAACTGCCAACGTGCTCACTAGCTGGTCTGCACCACGCAAGCAGCTGCCACTCAGCCAGTCAGCAAGTGGCAGGCCGCCAGCACACAAGTTTCAAGAACGCAAGCCTGCTCGTCACAGTGCTGCTAAAGGTTGAAGGTCTCTGGGTAGGCTAGCCTTTAGATTCGCCTCACTTGCCCTCCCACCTCCCTCCACCTTCCCTCCCCTGATATGCCTCCCACGGTAGCATTTCACTTGTCTCTATGGTAACAGCATCTGGTTTCAGGGTTAGAACTTTTTACAGCCCATTTCTCTCCTTGCCCAAGGCTTTTGTCAAAGGATACACTAGCAAAAAGGCTTCTGCCCAGGATGGGGTCACCTGTTTCCTCATCACCCTAAGGTTGCAGCAATGCTGAGTTGTAGGATCATGGCAATTGCGGCAGAGTTCCAGGGGAAACCTGACAGATCCTCCAACCTCAGCATGCTGACCAATGTGCAGAGACCCACTTTGGGGCTTGCACTCTGGGGCCCCTATTCTCCTCCACCCTGCCACTGCACCAGGCTGCACATAGATCAGACTAATGTGGGCTTTCTGACTGCTTCCACAGAGGCACCAGGGATGGCACCCTAGGGAGCAGCATCACTCCAGTTCTTAACATGTCCATACCAGAGTCTGACATCACTGGTTCTTTCCATGCTTGCAGTTTAAAGTTTATTAGTTAACCTTGTATTTAAACTCATCCCACTTTTTCCTCACTAGCTCAGTCTGTTTACAACATCCAATGAACCAAATAATCTCTCACTTTACAACAGCTTTCCTATGCACAGCAAATGTTTCAACAGTTCTTTACACAACATGCCCTCACACACACACCGACGCATGCAGGAACGGACAACTCTAAGAAGTGAAGAGTTTTGTATTATTAGCCATGGTGGCCATGAAAACTACATTTATAATGTGTACAGGGGCCTTTACTTAAGGACTAAAAGGTGTTCATTTCAAGTCTCAAAGCTCAAAATTAGGCTATCCCTGCACTTTGGTTGATCTTGGATTAAATGAGAAAAAAAATCAGCATTTCACAGGGCTTTTTTCAGGAGCTACACAGTATGCAACAATCAGTACTAACATCTAAAATTATACACTCACACATTTTAGAGTTCTGTTCTCTATTCAAATCCCTTCGAAGAGGTGGGGAATCGTTTTCATTACAATCACTTTGCAAACACAATGTTTTCTTTTAAACTTTTTAACCCCACAGCATTTTATAGGTGCTTTTGCTGCTTTGTAAAATCTGCTTTCCACATTTCCAACATGCACATAAAGAACAAGGCAGAACTGCGCAAGCCATAGGCAATAGGAAGAAGCTCAGTGCCTGCAAAGTGCACTGCCATCTTTTGGCAGCACAAGGTCACTACAGGGAACTGCAGGGCCAGCAAGGGCCAGGAAAGCTGCAACCGTTCCCTTCAACAGCTCACAAGGCCCCATGAGGGCCTTTCATCCCCACAGGAAATAAGGAAGAAAGCACAGTTGCTGGCTTAACTGAGCAGAGAGTTGGAGCTCTGGACATACATATTGGGAAAAGAGACATTGGTATAGCAAAACTGACAAGCATGACTAATGACAGAGGTGACTCCCGGAGATCAGCCAGCAACAAAGCAAAGCAAATCCCCTTCCCAGTGTTTAGGAGCTCCCTAATCAGTCTGGAAATTTACACAGGCTCCGGGCCAGGGGGAAATGGCACCACATGCAACCAGACAGCAGACTGGATAAAAGGTAAAAATGAAGCCCAGAGCAGGATCATGCCAAACAGAATTCTGTGTGTATGAACTATATTCAAAGTCTATTCACACTCTTGGGCATTTATCCCAGAGAAATGAAAACATACATTCACACATAAACCTGTACAAAAATGTTTCAGGGAAACTTTATTTATAATAGCCAAAAAGTAGAATTAGTTCAGATGTCTTTTAAGAGGTGAATGGTTAAACAAATTGTGGTATATCCATATTATGGAATACCACTGACCAATAAAAAAGAATGAACTGTTGATACACACGAGATGAAAGAGTCTCCAGGTGATTATGCCAAGGTTAAAAAGCCAATCCAAAAGGTGACATACTGGATAATTCCATTGATATAACATTTTGGAAGTGACAAAATTTTAAAAATGGACAGATTATTGGTTGTTAGGAGTTAGACATAGGGGTATTTGTGGTTATAAAAGGGCAACATGAGAATGTTGGCTTTGTCCAGTATCTTATCTGTGGTAACAAATACATGGATCAAGACAGATGATGGAACTGCACAGAATTTAATATATGGGAGATATTGAGGAAATCTGAATAGATCAGTGGATTTGTGTCGGTGCTAATATCCAGGTTTTTGAGAAAAACAAAATGGATATTTTTTCCACATGCCTGCATTTTATTTATCACATATGCTTTTAAATCTACAATTACCCCAAAAATTCCAATAAAAAACTCATCAATAAATTCATTTTTTTTATTTACCCTAGGAACATTATTTTACATGATGGTCAAGTGTAGAAACTAGTCCATCAACAAATATGCAGGATTCAGGCAAAACTGAGTACAAATTCCCAGTGTGCCCTTTAGTAACTATGTTAAATCAGCCTGCAACACTTCAGTCTTCAGTTTAGGGCATTAAATAAGTTCCAGGACTAAATAAATCCAATTAACTTTACTTAAATCTACATCTAAAGTTTGTAGGCCCAGAGAGTACTGTAGGATATGAGTAGCTCTAGAATCTGAGGGCCATAATTCTGTCCCATGAGAAAATGCATGGAAGTTTCAACTGTGGAGACCCAGATAAACTGCCCCTCTCACCCACAGGGTGAGACTCTTCCCCCGCATCTTCTCCTTGTTGCAGCCAGGTCTACTGCACTCTGCTCAGACTGCATCTGAGCTCTGAAATGCTGGAGCAGGCTGGACACCAAAGGACAAGAAAAGAACTGGCAGGAGGGTGAAGACAGGGAGTCTGGGGTGGGGAAAGGCCTGGGGGTTTGGGAAGGTGACAACTTGCTGGGGAGATGCTTAAGTGCTAAGTGCCTAAGGGGACTGCTGGCCTGACCTCTGAGGACTTTCCCCTCACTCCCTAACCACCCAGGTTACACTCTGTTTATCCTGTGTGCTTCCATACCACCATGGTCGCCTCTGACCAGAATTCCACCGCAGAAAAGAACAGTTTCGTTCCTATGTCAGAAACCAAACATTCAGTCTTTGAAAGTTTTCTCAAAGTTTCTACTGTCAGGGACAGGAAAAAAAAAAACAGGATCCCTTATCATTCTTTTAGCCTTCGGCTGTCCGTCTTCAAATACATTTTTGTAAAAACCAGAAAGGCCCTAGCAGAGGGATCAGGCAAGATGGAATGGCTGGGCTGCTGCTCCAGGTAAGGACCTAGGGCTGAGGACATGGGCATGACCTTCCCCCCTCTGTCCTTTCCCTTTCACCATCACCAGTGCTCTGGAAAGCTAGACCCCCAATCAGCAGCACCATACAAAAGAAAAGCAAATGCAGGAAGAGGAGATACCCCACAGCAGGAAATGAAACATCCCCTTTGAACACCCATCCTGCAAGGCAACCGTCAGCCAGGGGTACTCTGCCATGTCTAGACTTGAACAGAGGGCAGGATTCCATGTGCCTTCTCAGCAGTGGTTTCTAATTGGTCTTCCTGGCTCTGAACTCACTCTCCTCTAATCCATCCATTTATAAAACACAATTTGGTATCAGTTTACTCTTAAATCAATCAGTGGTCCTTCCTTATGCAGAAGTTGGAGTCATTAAATGTTGACTAATGAATCAATCAGTCAACCAGTAAGGAAAGTACACACCCATGTTTGATGTTAAGTGTGTCTCTATGTTTAAAGGCCCCCAAAGCATTTTTCAAACAACATGGACCCCATACACAAGCATACTTCCAATTACTTGGTCTGACATTATGGTATTTCCAACTGAGGAAACAGTATTTTGTGCCTAAATTAGAGGGGAAGAAGTGGTTATGTTGTCCTCAGTGAAAAAATGTAATATCTGGGTGAATTAAAGAATTTCTCAAGGATAATTTTAACTACATAATTTTCTCCTTACAGATAGAACTACAATTTAACCCTTCTCATAGACCGCAATTGCACAGGAATATCATTCAGTTGGATTAAATTCAGACAAGAATTTCACTTTATCTGATTAAAAAAAAATTAAGATGAATGGGGTTATAGCTCAGTGGTAGAGTGCTTGCCTAGCACGTGTGAGGCTCTGGATTCTGTCTTCAGGACCACATTAAAATAAATAAATTAAACAAAGGTATAAAAAATTAAGTAAACATTTTATTGATGAATAGATGAAAGAGTGAACTTAAATATAAATTGCAATATAAACTAAATACCAAAAAGCATATAAGAAGTTATGAGAAAGCCCAATTTTGCTCCTCATACCTACAAATGGACAAGTAAAATTCTAATATGTAAACCTATAAAGATGGTAAATGGCAGCTGCTTGCAAAGGGAATTGGGATTTGAAGTGTCAATATAAACTTTGAGGTCTGTAAATTTTAGATTGACTTTAAACATAGTCAGTGGTAAATTAATTGTAGTAATTAGTCTACAGACAACACCCGTAACTAAAATCCACAATTAATTCATATTCATTTTAGTCTGTGGTTCTGTATACACTCACTGTGGATTTTACAATCCCGGGACACCGTGCTAGGAATCACCTGGATGCACCTGATCAAGTATGGCCCTTGAGCTACTACTCCCCCTCTGACAGAGAGAACTGACATCAGAGAAAGTGCCTTCCTTCCTGTTCTCCCTAATATGGCAGCTGTACCCTTCGCATCTTCCAACCAGAACTGGCTGGCTGGGGTGAGGCTCCTGGCATTTGATTAAGTCTGTGCTATGTGCCAGGTAGGGTGATAAGCATCATACATGCATTATTTCATTCTGAACATTGTCATAATTTGTCTGCTGGCTTAGTAATAGGATAGGGCTAAAGATTCCAGCTAAAGGATTTCAATACCAATTAACAATTTAGGAACTGAGATTAGGGATTCTCTCCTGTCTATTAATTTTTTTAAGTCACATTTTAAACACTTACCACCTGCTATGTTCTGTGCTAAGCAGTTTGCAATGATTATTTAATCCAATCTTCATTACAACCCCACAAGGTAAGTACTTTTACATATCCATTTTAGAATTGTAATTTGAAGTTACATAATTTGTTCAAGATCACTCAGTACCTGTGATGAGAAGATCAGGCTGGCAGTGTAATTGAGCAGTCCACAATTTTAACCACTCTGCTAGACTTATTCAAAAGTAATTAATCTATACCCACCAGGGATTTACTTACAAGAATTATTTTTTATATTGTTGAACTTAAGCAAACTTTCTTGTAATTTTGAATTATATCACCCCTTTTCCTACCTTGGTGTGCCTATTGGCCAAAGGTTGAAGCATCCTCTAATAAAGCATCTCAAAATTAGTGTCTTTATTTAGCTAACATTAGATAACACTTGCTATGTGCCAATCACTACTGCAATTGCTTTAAAATTATAAATTTATTTAATTCTCACCATAATCCAATGAGGAATGTACTGTTTTGAATCATTATCATCTGAGGCACAAAAAGATTAAATAACTTGTTCTCAAAAATTACACAGCTAGTGACTGTTGAAGTAAGGATTCAAACCCAGGCAGTTTGGTTCTAAAGTCTATGCTATTACCCGCTCAATGTCATCTGCCTTACTTTACTGATTTCACTGATCTGTACCAAATTCTTCAGGAACCTGAATCACAAGTATTAAACAGACTTTTGTTGAGAAAACAGATTCATCAGAATAGCTAAAGGATACACAGATCCTTGACATTCATGAAATATCCCCTCCCCTGTTTTGCAAATGCCCAAATTCACAAATATCATTGTACTATATAATTTCTGATATAACACAAGGTCTAGCATAATTTTATATGAGTTTCACAATTCTCGAGAAAACAAAAGCAACCAAAAGGACCTGAGGAGCAGGAGTAGGCTTCTTCAGATGTGTCTGGGCTCACCCCGGCACAGGGGTTCACCACGTGGGTCCCTACAAAAGCATTTATGATTGGTGGTATGACCCTACACAGCTGCCAACACACAGCTGAAGCAAAATGGTTAGGTTCATAAGGATCCACTAGATACAAAGCTAGAAAAAGAGTCACGGTTCACCATGTAGGCTACGCTACTTAAGCAGAAAACGACTTTTGTCTCACACTTCATTAGCAGGGTTCACTACTGCAGGAGCACTGAAGACACTTCTCAAGTCCCTGTTCGCTTACTGAAATGTCTTTTTCCACAATGTTGTTCAAAGGTCTTCCTTCGTTTTCCCCAAGGAATCTCTCTTGTTATCTGGGGATTTAATTTTCCAGAGTTTGACTTGTCTACTCATTCCTTTATTCAGTTTATGGAGTGTTTTCTATGACTAGGCATTATTCTAGACTCTAAGGATAAAATCCCTGGTGGAAAATAAGAATACACAAATTTTGAAAGTCAGTTGTGTAATATATTAATAGGTTATAGTGTTATGGGAAAAAAAAGATAAGCAGGGAAGAGATTTAGGAGTGCTGGTAGGACTCTGGAAGGGTGTGGTTTTAAAGGAGAGTTAAGGAAGGCCTCACTGAGGGAGGCTCAGAAAAGCCCTGAAGGAGGTGAAGAAGTGAGCCTCAGGGGCAGAGCCCTGAGTCAGGAAGGAACTCGACAGATTCTCAGAACATCCAGGAGGGCACTGGGTGGAGCAGAATTAGGAAAGAAGGAGAAGAGGTCAGAAAAGTGGAGATAAAGGTAAAGGCGCTGGGCCAGGGAGACAACTGCTGGAGCATTAGGCCTTTACTCTGAGCAAGCTACAAGGTCACTGGAAGTTGCCAGGCAGCAGAGTGCTATTTCCTCAAGCTCACCATCTTCTTTAGCCTGACATCCTTGTCATTATTCTATCAACATTTCCATTACAGTGCTTCTGGGACCTATTCAGAAAGTCTTTGAGAGGCCACAGCTAGTGAAACAAAGGTTACAGGCAGTGTGTGTTAGAAGAGCCTCCCGCGGCCCCATGCAGGAACCTGAGCCAGTCTTCCCTGGGCAATCCAAGAGTGGGTCGACACACCTTAGAAGACTTTATCCCGGGTGTGTGTCACCTTCACCTTGACCTCAGCTGAGGGAGGTGCTGAACAAAGCTTTCAGCAAGGGCAATCTGCATGAACTTGTTAATAAACTTTATTCTGCCGAAAGAGCCCTAAAGTTCATGACTCAAGCAGCTGCTCCTTGAATCTTCACCTGTGTAAATGTGAACCAGCAATGGCAACATTTAGTGTTAAAAGATGCCAATGCTGGGGATTAATATGTAGATATCAAGGGAAGAGCACGGAACTGATTTGTTGACTTTTTTTTTTTTTTTTTTACCACCTATGATCCAAAGCTATGGTTTAAATGATAAAGGAATAACTATGAGTTTTCTGGATTAATTTTAAAAGAGCAGAAGGACATAGGGAAGTTACAAATCCTATAGTTATACTTATTGCATTTGGGGTAGAATTGCCCTTACATAAGAATGAAATCAGTGTGGTTTTCGGGATCTAGTGGTGTGTTTAAACATAGAGGAGATCCACACTACAGAAGGATGTAATCTTCACCTTAACAACACTCTCTGTGGTGATAAAAAGACACCTGTGAGACCTCATTACATAT